>NW_010263782.1:0-3407 GCF_000690775.1 Eurypyga helias
CTGGCCATCCTGAAAAGGCATCTGTCAAGACCAACAGGTATTGAAACACCCCTTTTCTTGGCAGTTCTGAAAAATCTATTTGCCATTGTTGCCCCGGGTAATTTCCTTTCCCTATTTGTTCAGGTTGGGCTAGAGACCCTGTTTTAGGATTATTCTGCAAACAAACCTCGCATTGTTGTGTTACCTGCTTGGTAGTGGTATATAGATTTCTGGCAACTATTAGTCGGCTCAGATATTTATACAGAGCTTCTGTTCCTTATTGTGTTTTCCTGTGCTCTGCCATAACAACAGCCCATAACAATGCAAATGGTACTATTATTTGACCTTGTGGAGTTTTTGCCCATTATGTTTTTCTACTTTTCCCCTAGGTCCTCACTTAACTTCTGATCTTCTTTAGATTACCTGGGTTTGCAATCAATTTGTACTTTACCATCTGGGACCAAAGACTGCACCCCCAATTCACCCTTCTCAGCTACTCCTTTAGCCTTGCAGTCGGCCATAGCGTTGCCTAGTCCCTGAGTGGTGTCTTCTTTCTGATGAGCTTTACAATGCATAATAGCCACCTTTTCAGGCAGCTGCACTGCTTCTAGGAGTTTAAGAATTTATTTGGCATGTTTTATATGTTTTCTTTGGGTGGATAAGAGTCTTCTTTCCTTCCACACAGCTCCATGAGCGTGGGCTACCCCAAAGACATATTTAGAGTTTGTCCAGATGTTAATTTTCTTACCTTTGGCTAGCTTCAATATCTGGGTTAGAGTTATTATTTCTGCCTTTAGGGCTGAGGTGTTTGGGGTAAGGGCTTTGGATTCTGTTACCTGACCTGTAGTGGCTACCGCATATGCTGCCTTGCAGACACCTCGTCGAACAAAGCTGCTTCTGACGGTGTACCAGGAGTCCTTAGTGTCCTCCAGTGGCCCTTCTTTTAGGTCAGGTTGGCTGGAATAGACTCCTTCAACGTCTCCAGGCAGTCATGGATTACTGGCTCCCCCATGTTCCCAATGAGAAAAGATGCTGGATTGACAACGTTAGTAACCACTATTTCCACATCATCCTGCTCCACCATGACAGCTTGATATTTAAAGAATTTTTGTGGTGAGACCCAGTGCCCCCCTTTCACCTCAAGTACTGCTGATACGGTATGAGATACCAGCACTGTAATCTTTTGGCCTAGTGTGAATGTATGTGCCTTTTGAATATTCAGCACCACCGCTGCTACTGCCCTCAGGCAGCTAGGCTAACCCTTGCTTACTTCATCAAGCTCTTTAGAGAAGTATGCCACCGCCCTTCGATATGGTCCCAGATTCTGAGTTAGGATTCCTAGGGCTATTCCCTGTTTTGCATGGGAGAGCAGCTAGAAGGGCTTAGTAGCATCTGGCAATCCCAAAGCAGGGGGGTCCATCAGCTTTTTCTTTAGCTGTTGGAATGTTATTTTCAATTCCTCATCCCAGATGAGGATTTTTGAATTGGATTTTAATAGCTCATAGAGCGGTTTTACCAGGAATCCTCCATTATATATCCACAGGCGACACCATCCGGTCATTCTCAGGAACATACGGAGCTCTTTAGCTGTCTGCAGTCGAGGGGTCTGCCAGATAGCCTCTTTCCTTGCCGTCCCCAGTGTTTGTTGGCCCGCAGTTATCTCATATCCCAGGCAGGTTACGTGCACCGTCCATGTCAGTTGTGTCTTTCTTCCAGAGTCTGGGTTTTCCCATTCAAAGATAAACAGCAACTGGCTTTCTGGGCTTAAAGGGATGCAAAAGAAGGTACCTTTCAAGTCCAAGATGGTAAACCAAGCCAATTCAGGTATCAGTTTGGTTAGTAATGTGTATGGGTTTGCCTAATTTGAATTTGAGAGGTCTTAGGAAATACGCTTTTTCACTTTGGCCAGTAGCTCCTCTTACCTTTACAAAATCATCATCTATGGGTGTCAGGGCTTGATTTTAAATAGAGAACGTTGCCCCCATATTAACTAAAAATTCCATATCCTGGTGCTGGTTCCCTAGCTTTAATGCAACCAGTGGATCCGCTAGGATAGATTCCCCAGGTCCCTGTCAATCCTCCTTGACGTGGGCCTGTGTCCTTCTCCTCCCTTTCTGAAATCTTTCAGGACACTCATTTTTTCAATGTCCCCTCTGCTTACTCCTCGTACATTGGTCCCTTCCCAGAATCCTCTTAGGTCCCTCACTTCTGAATCCTTTACTCTCTTGTAATGCCGCTACCAACACTCACTTATCTTTTCTCCGGTCCTCCTCTTCCCTGTTACTAAACACTCTCCACGCTTCATCCAGTAATGTTTCCAAATTCCTGCTCTCTGCTGCTCTCAGTTTCTGCAACTTTCTCCGGATATCACTTGCTGACTGCCCGATAAATAGTAACACTAACTGCTGGATTCCTATTTCTGACCCTGGGTCTAAAGGATTTGTGCCTTCTCATTGTGTCTCATAACTTATCCAAGAATTCCAAGGGGGTTTCTTTTGGACCTTGTTGGATGGCATATAAGGCTGACCAATTAATCGGATTTGGGATAGCCTGCTCCATACCCTTTATGATCCAGCCTCTATAAGCTTCCAGTAATCTTATATGGGCACTTCTATTTATCCTCTCCCGTGCCCTTAAGTTGGTGACTTACCAGATCTTGGGTTGGTTTTAGTATCAATTGCTTTTCAGTTCTCCTGTGCCCTTAAGTTGGTCACTTACCAGATCTTGGGCTGTTTTTAGTATCAATTGCTTTTCAGTTTCAGTCGTATGGTCTAATAATAATTGAATATCACTCCAATCAGGATTATGCTGTTTAATTAAAAACTGGAAATGTTTGGTTACCCCCTCGGAATCACTTCTGTAATTTTTTGCCACATTTTTCCACGTTTCAAGATCAAATGAGGAGAAGGGCACCTTTAACAAAATGGGATCTGCCCTTGGTCCCACTGCTTCTCTTAAGGATGCCTGAACTATCACCCGCTCCCTTTTGCCCTGGGTGCGAGAAGATATTGGACTGGCTGGAGGGGTTCCCTCATCAGAGTCACTTTCCCTCTGCTGTGTCCCCACTGGTGACTTATAACGTTCCGGCAGGTCACACTCTTCGTGATCCTTTGTTTTCCCCAGCTTTGTACACCTCTGTCCTATACTACATGCTGAGCAACATCTCTTTAACTTTCCTTTTCCTTCTTTCTTATTTTCCTTTTCCACAGCTAACACTGGGGGATCCTGTGGGACCGTCATTCCACGGTCTGTCTGGTATTCTGGGTGGTTTCAGAGGGTAAGGAACATATCAGCATATGAAATTTCATCCCACTTCCCTTCTCTCCTCAAAAATAACAAGATTGACAAGTGGTTCAAGTAATCCCGTTATGCTGTTTTCCATTCACTTTCTTTGTCTCCGGCTGGTCTCCTCACGGAGAATGTGGAAC
>NW_010263782.1:3684-3994 GCF_000690775.1 Eurypyga helias
TTTAGTCAGGATACAAAGCTAACAAGCTTCCCCTGCCACCACCTTATGGGGACTCAAACCCCAACCCAAGTTCCCTGGGGTGAGCGCCAATGCTCTTTACCTCACGTAGGACGTCTCCTCACAACTTACAGGTATCCCCATACCCTATTGCCACAAACATACCTGGTCGGCTAGTGATGGTCCTTGTCTGTCCCGGTGGTGATCTGGGTGAGTGAGAGAGTCCTCCCAAGAAGCTCGGAGGAATCCCGTCCTCAGCAGATCCCACAGCCGGACAGAGAGGGTCCCATCTGGGGTGCCAAATTGATGCACA
>NW_010263783.1:0-59359 GCF_000690775.1 Eurypyga helias
AACCCAGGTGCAGGACCTTGCACTATGTCAAGGGAACACACAAATCAAGGAACCAAACCCCCTTTCATAAAGAAAGACACTACAGCTGAAAACAGTGTAGAGGGAATTAAGACAACTTAACCGTTCTGCAGTTCAGTAGGAGGGACTCTGTTGGCAAGAAATGAATGCCAAATGTAGAGGCATGCTTTTATTGAGGTAAGAAGGGTTGCTCACTAAATGCATTTAGCAGATAAGGAACAAAGTTATTAAAACTATCAGTGTTCCACCAAAGACCAGATGAAACATTACTATGCTGAGAAGGCAGTGTCATGTGAAAGCCTGCCAGACAACCCAGACGGAGTGTCATAAAGAACAGTCTGATTGCAAGACCTGATGGTTGTGTATTTAGAAGTTCATAGACCTGTAGATCAGAATGAAACACAAATTGATTCTAGTCCTAGAAAAGAGGGAAACCCTAAGAAGGCATAGGATGCAAAATATTAAAGATTTATAGGTCTATTTAATCTTGTTAGTGCTGTGAGCTAGTCGCACAGGGTAATCCTGTCTTTGATTCCACACGTGCCGTGCTGGAAAGGTGACACATCTCCCCACCGTAAGGCAACCTTGGGGAGGACCCATTTCTTCCCAGGCTGCATATAGCTTGGGCTCAAACCACCAGGCTGTATACAGCCACAGAAAGAAGCATTGGGCAACTTTTTCTCCTCCTGGGAAAAGGATGATGCGTTATCTCTTAGAGACCTATACCTCCAAAAGTGTTTGTTCTAAGTGCAAAACCGAGAAACTATTTTTTAAAAGCAGCAAACTATATGGCAACACTATATAAAAGCCTTCAAAACTGAAATTTCATCTTCTATGTGAGAAGGCAGATTAAACTACATAATTAGTCAGGGAAGGGTCACTCCCCTTCTCTCCACAGCCTCCAGAGGATAAACTCCAGATAAGCGTTTCAGACACTGCAGAGCTTCAGCTGCAGAGGGCTTCTGTGAAAAGAGGTTTGGAGCACATGATAATTAGCAGCTCACAGCTGAATTTTGCTAGCTGTCAGAGTATTCTTTGCTATCACCGCATGAAAGTACTCCTATAGGTCTCCCAAGTCTCCCTGAATGTGTGCTGTAGTCTGTTTTGTCCACATGGAACTTTTTAATATAGAATTTGGTCGGTGTACAACACTTAAAGGCTTACGGCAAATCCCTTTTCCCTGGCAGAACAACTCCTGGACAGAATGAGAAAATAAAGGTTTTTTTTCTTGGACAAAGCAAGAACTGCTCTCCTGTTTATGCCATACCCAGACCCTTACATCCAGGGGAATTCAGTATGCTGGGAGAATCCATGGGTAGCCTGCTAATCTAAATCCGCATCTTCTTTGTATCCGCAAATCAGTGCTCAAGAGTTCTGGCAGGAGAGAGGCCTTTTCTTAGGGCTCGTCCTTCATCTCTGCTTGCTGACAGTTTTTAAGTCCCAGAGGGAAAACTGCAGACACTGGGAGAAAGACAGTAACTGTAATGCAGTTGCTTTAAACTTAATTGAGGTTCACCGCTGCGTTAAGAAAGCAAATACCAAGAATTGCCCAGTTTACCTGATGTTCAGCATGTGCTTAAGTGTTTCAGCAATGACACTGTTTCTGAGTTACTTTCTTCAGTACTGCTGCTTTCCAGACTGTGGTGTCAGATTTGTATGAGTTTCAAAATATTTCTGCCTTCAATTACAGGAGAGTTAATGGTAGGATGCTCTCGTGCTGGCTCTCGTCGCATCCAAACTAGCTGTTAAGTTGTTGATCTGTGGGCTCTAGTCTGTTTTCAACAGCTGATTTCTGTCCTATTACTGCTTTTTAGCCTTTTTCTGGTATGTCTTGCTTACCTCCTCTCAGTTCCCATGGCCTCCTGACTCACTACCTCCTGAACAACCTGCTGGGAGCTATGTGTGTAACACATGCGCACTTCACACCACCTTCATTGTCTTGCAGTCCAATTGCAAAGGTCATTTTCTTGGCTCATTGTCCCAGTCCTGTCACTCCTCTTTATCTGCACAATGCCATTGGCTCCCTTTTCTTCACCATGTGAAATACAAATGACTTCTCTACTTTTCAAGCCATGTCTCATCTACAGCACCAAGAAGTAGTCCCTCAGTTACTGCCATTAGATAGATGATGCCAGTCTTTTAAAGCACTCTTGTATGTTCACTTTCATGCTTTCATGCTTTCACCCATGCTGCTGATTATGCATAGCACAGAATCTGTGTAAATACCCATCTTCCTCTGCTTTTTTAAGCATCTTCTCTCTGCCTCAAGGTTTGTCAGACTTCGATCGTAGTTACATAACTGTTCTGCCAGATACACTTTTTTTAATATGAATCGGTATCACATCTCCTTCCTGCTCATCTCTCTGTAAGCCTAGTAATAATTAGCAGTTTAGAGTCAAAACAGCCTCTGTGCTTTATGTGTGTACAGTGCAAGCTACAGTGGGGGTGGGTTTGGGTGTAATTTTAAAAGCAGTGTTAATAATAAAACCAGGGTAAACCAAATGATTTGTCCTGTTTGTAAGTCTGTAACAAACTTGTAGGAAGTAGCTCCAACATAGGATGTTTAATTTCCCATAACAAAGATGCTTAAATCTGTTGATTCCAGGAACAAATTTTGCCCTAGGCACTAAGAGAGGAAGAAGGGGATAGGGAATGTGCCTTTTGTGGCAGATGATTGTTACTGGCTTAGTGGTGTTACCTGACTGCACCCTGAGGGGCTGTAGTCACCCTGTTTGTCTCACTGGGTGAGAACCGTGCTCAGGAGGGTGTGATGAGGGCACAGTGGTGCTTTTTACAGGTCCCTTACCAGCATCACAATCAAATTCACTCACAGCGCTGACTGGACAAACATCTGGCCACATCTGTTTAGAATTTTGGTTTTAGAATGAGGCTACATGTGGCACAATTCTGTTTTATGGAGACCTAATCTAAAAATGGTGTATTTCCCCGTTTCTGTTCCTTTTGGAAATCCTGTTGTTTCATCATCTAGTGTGTAGGTAAAGAGTTCTCTGTTGAAGTTACACCTTCCAAAAAAAATTGCAACTGATGAGAGCAGAGCAGAATTCAGGCTAATGACCAGGAAATGCAGTTTAAGATTCTTAGAGATGTCTTAGCGACTTAAGGCATCACTGAGAGGTGGACAGAGAGCTAGAGACTGTGAGAGCTACATGCTTTCAATATTTAGCAGCTAGAATATTGCATTTTCATTCATGGCCATAAAGTGCCTGCTTTATTCAGGAAAAATGGGTCTTGTCAAACAACTTTGATATTGTCCTCTGGCAAGATTACAAGTACATTTGATAAAGATGACTTTATTAATATATTAGAATTTATGTAGGGCATTTGTTTTATTCTGTATGGCAGCCTACATAAAGGAGATGTATGGGAAGCAAACAAATTAAACCTGGTTTTCTGTATGGTTGTTTGATATGTCACAGCTCCCCACAAGAAGTCTGCCTCCTTTTTCCGTGACTTTATTACCTCGTAATGCCTCTGGTTTAAAGAGGTCCAGTCTTTGTGTAATCTCTAACATCTTGAAGTATTAGGCGTACCAAGTAATAGGTAGAGGAACCAAAGCAGTTTGTCGAGGATCTGTCCCTTTCTAGTTGCACCCCAAAACTATAACGTAGACATGTCTTCTCTGTTTAATAAATATTATCAGACTCCCACTTGGATAGAACACATAGGAATCAGTGACGCAACCATGAAATGAAGCTCCTGAGCTGCTGATTTGAAATGAGCCCGTTGCAGGGCATGACTCAACCCAGTTCACAGTGAATATATGTACCTTTAAAAATGTCACGCCGTCATTTGCATGCAGTGACTAATTGCGAGTGTCTACCGATTGAACAGTGAAAGGGCAAAAAGTACTCTCAAAGCCCTCGCTAAGACTGGAGCCCCAGCAGTGTGAACACACATGCCAGTTGAGGGCTTCAGTCCCCCTGGAATGGCGATCGGTCCCCGATGCCGTTCACCGATACGAAGTTGTACGGAGTTTAATCTCGGTGATTTCAGTACAATTCTCTGCACAATTCTCAGTAGATTTCTTAGTAATTTCTCCATGCAGGCAATGAAAAGCAAAACTGGTTTTGTTCTAGCACTCAGGAAAAAAAAGCAGTGATAATAAAAAGTCTCTTTAATTGTCTAGTAGTCTGGCTAATTAAGGTGACAGGCCATGAAGTTTCAGAATATTTATGCTTTTAAAAGGTGGGTTACACATCCAATAAACACCACTAGATATTTGACTCTTTAGTATTCAGAAAGACTCGATTCCCAAGCTGCCAACCCTATTAATCATCTGGATGTTACGTATTGATTCTAACGGGCACACAGTAAAAAGGCCTTTGGCTTAAGTTTTTCAAATAATGTACACACTGTATGAATAAACCATACACAGACAGAACCTCTCTGATTACAGGTAAGGAGTGCTCCCTCCTTCTCTATGTGAAAAAGGCTCAAAGGTTACGCATTCATGGCTTTTTAGCCATAAATGTGGGGCGAGCCGGGGCTCTGAATATTTGTCTGGTCGGCGTAGGAAACAGGGTACTAGAGAAATTATTTCATATAAAATCGGTTCAATTGTCAACAGTATTTTCTTCAAAAGTGTATTTTGATTGAGACAGTGCTGTACGAAGACTGGCATTCTTTATCTGACTTTATCAAACTAAAAATAGTGTAATTTGCTATGAGAGAGGCTTTTTTTCAGTATACTTTTTAGTGGCTTGTAATCTTCTGGTATCTCCTAAAGTTAACAAAGTGCAACCTGTGTTCTGCTTAAGAAAGTTACTTGGGATTTTGAATGTGACCGTAACAAGTGACTAGTGTTATCAACAAGAGATTTTAAGTGAAGGCTTTACTGTGATAGACCTGTCTGACTGGGATAACAAACTCTTTTAGTATTTCAGCCCATAAATCCTGAAGAAAAAGATACTATTCTCTTAGGTCACTGACAAACTGAAAGAGAACCTTTGTTTGCAGAGCTCCTCAGAGTTAACGCAGTACTCGTTAATGATTTCACTGTGGTAATTACTTTCTAGGGTCTGTCAATCAGGCAATTTTAATGTATTCAGCATGGGCTGCATTAATTTTGTGCAATACTATTGTTTTACCTGTTTTCATGCTCTTTGTCTATCAGTCTGTCTGTAACAAGTTTTGAATCTGTGGACCGATTTCTGCCAAGTTTGAGAAGAAACTTGGGTTTTGAATATCAAAACCTGTTGGAATCATGCACTTTCTGTGAATATTGACAGGTGGGTAGAGCAAAATTCACATGAGGGCTCCCAGGGCTAAAAGGTTTTGGAAGGAGCTCAGCTGTTACCGTTTCCCTGAGGTATGCTGCATGGCCAGCTGGTGTATGCCTAAATCAGAAATTGCACATCGTGTGCTACGAAAGAGTGCAGGCAAATGATAGTTGTGCATTTGTAAAGGTACAGTTATCCACTGGGAACTTGATTTAGTCCTGCCCTGCACTCAATTAGCAGTTCATGAGCTTTATACCATGTTTGCATCACTGATTCGTATGTGCTTTATTCAAGCAGACATCTAATAATACCTCTTTTATAAAACAGAGAGAAGGTAGGTCTAGTCTAGTCTAGCCTAGCCTAGCCTAGTCTAATTTAATCTCATCTAGCCCAATCTAATAGTTTTGGGGTGTAACTAGAAGGGGACAGATCTTTGTCAAACTGCTTTGGTTCCTCTGCCTATTATTTGTTATTCTGAATAGCACAAGACATTAGAGATTATGCAAAGACTGGGCTTTTTTAAACATGAGTTCACTGAGCACGCTTGCCAGTGTTTGTAAAGGACTCTGGCACCCAGTTGGAGCGCTGACATTGGTTTCAATTAGTGTGGTGATGAGTCCCTTTGTCAATGAGAGCATCATGTTTAATGGTATAAATAGACAGAGCAACTGGCTAATAAAATGTAATGTGAAATAAAATCGGTTTTAATATGTTTGTAGGAGCTGGGTCATGACTTTTTTCAGCACAACAGTTGGAGTCACAGCTTGGAGAAACTTGAGAACGTCTGTTATTTCTGTTGGAAAATACAAGTACATTGAGTAACTCACACCTTTGAAATTCCTTTGTGGGGGTGGAAGACAACTCCTCTCCAACACAAAGCCGATTTACTCAGGATTTGGAGAACATTTGACTGGTTCATCCTTTAGGTCTCTCATAGTTCAGACACAAATGTTCATTGAGAGAAGCTTTGAAAAGGTTTTTTCCTGTGTGAGTAGTCAGTGAGTGAGTTGATTCCAGAAGGAAAGGCTAAAATGTCTTACAAGTTTGCAATACATCGTAGTTAATTTTGCATATAAGCTTAGTTTGTAAAATACATGAAGTTGCTGTCTTTAAAAGAGCCAGAAGAAATCTAGTTACAACTGAACTGTGAACCAAGACTAAATTTCTCTTGTACATCTTCAATGCAACTATCTTCATATATTTGTTGTAATAGATTTTTGGAAATCTATTTTCTTCTATAGCAACTCCTAGGGGTAAGGAAAAAATCAGCAGGAGCTGAAAACATTTCTTATCATCAACACACCTATGCTGTGCACATATGTCTTACACCCCTGGGCATATGCATCACAATACATGATTGAAAAATACTCTCTTTTTTATGCTTGAAATTCATTGTTGGTACTGAATCTTTTTTTAACCTATAAATATGTATCCTTTGTGCCAGCACACACCAAGGACTTAATGTTTTACAAACACACTTATGTCCTCCATTGACCCCTTACGTAGCATCGGCTAAGAGGCTTGTTTTCTGGGCTCATGGAAGGGGTCTGGGTGACAGCCATTTGAGAATGAAGATTCCTGGACAGGCTGATGTACCCAAAATACCAAGGAGACCGTATTACTTCTCACAGCAGACATACTAGTCTGTGTAAATAAGGATGGGGGCAGAGGGAAGTGGCAGTAATGTGGAAAGAGATGTGGTATTAGTGTCAAGAGCATGGGGTGTAGAAGAAATGTCTTCGGGTGTGAGAGGAGATGAGGGTAAGAAATAGAAAACCACAATAAGGTTGTGAATGGGAAGCAAATCATGAGTACAAGTGGGAAGGGTGTGTTCTGTGAAAGAAAAATTTCTGTGCCTTATTCCCATTTTCGTCTCTAGACTAGGTGTCTGTTTAGGCAACGTCTCCCATGACATACCAGTTTTCCTGCAAGCAGTGTATAAGGTAACGTTTTTGGCAGATGGGAAGCTGCAGTCCTCCTTGGGAAAGTTAATCCATTGAATAGAATGTGGTAGTTGAACAATAACTCCCCAGAAACCCTACACAAACCACACAGTTTAGTTAGTTATAGATTAAGTTTAGTTATAGATTAACCCCAAATGAGGAGGTTTGATTGGTTAGGCAAATTTAACAGCGAGTCAGTTTAACTCAGAATAGCATGTTTTGTTCTGCTTTTCCTAACAGAATAGAAATATTTCAGGAAAACTGTGATTTGGACACTTCATTTTCCAGGGGGGGGAAAAAAAAATTAGAGCTTTCCTGACATCCTCTAAATCAAACAAAAGTGCCTGTGATTTAGATTAGGTTTAGTAAAAAGGAGAAAATGACAGATAACTTAGGGTTTTCTTCATTTTTCCCCCCGCACCTCCCAGCTCCTCTTTCTTTAGTGTAGCTTAGTGAATTTTCCTGACGATTTGAATTTTTTCTGCACGTGCAACATCAGTAGTTATCCTGGTTTTCCCCCTCATGCAACAATCCATGTGTCTCTCACATCTTCCTCATGCTTTTTCCTTACTGTCTTCCTGTACTTCCCTGTGATGCCTTGTCCCTCCCTCACTTCTCTACATCCTTTCTTCTCTGCATTCATCTTTCTCTTTCCTCTTCACCAAATTCACCAAAAGCACTATCTCACATGCTCTTCTAAAGTTGTTTTAAACTGCAATTCCTGTCTGCCATTAACTTCTCATTCTGTCCCTCAGAGTCACATACTGAGTTATGTTTTCTCTCACATTATTACAGAGCAGGTCCTTCAGTTTCCTTCCCTCTTCATTCCTTCATTCCACCCAGCAGAGCCATGATTTTATTTTACTAGGTCAAGACTACTTTGGGTTTTTTTCCTCGGTTATTTTTCTCCCAACTTCAAATTTGCCCCTAGGAGGAAGAACAAGATAGTAAATTTTGCCCCTTGGATATCATTCCTCTCTAAATGAGGAAGGTTATTCCTGTTCTTGATGGTGTTTAGTCATTAACAAAGAAAGTTTGCTTTGCAAATATTTGTCAATAGTTTAGTTAAATAGTAACAAAAAGTAAACTGCTTGATTGCAAAGACAAAATTCCTTCTGCTGTAGTGGTTTAAGTGGTTTAGGTGATACATAAAAGGGAATTTCAGGTTATAGAGAAAAATATTTAGAAGAGATCTTTTTAGCTTGAACATGTGTATATGCTGCAGGAACAACTACAAAACATATTCCTATTAAAATGTGCATGTACATATTTTCTACAACTAGAAAATAAAAGTTACAAGTTACCTTATTAATGCTTTAAAATGTATTAAAATTAACTGAAAGAATACACACATTAAGCTTTAGACAATACAAAGCTTATTTTTCCCCAGAGAAAAAGAAATCATGGCCAGAGTACAAGAACAGAGATAATTAGAGATTTGTTTCTTTTCCACCTCCCAAGGTAAGGCTTAATCCTACAGTAATCTCTTTACTGAGAGCCAAACGTTAGTCAAGGAGCCTGCTGCACGGATTTGAAACTAGCGTTTAGCCCATATTTTCAGTATCTGGGAAGGAGCTATCCTGTGAATTTATGGTCTGCGTTGTTTTAAAGAGGTATGTTGATATGGTTTTCCATTTTATCCTGCACTGCAACGCATTGGCGTGGCTTCATGATGCATTTGCTAGCTTACGTTGGGATATGGAGCGAGACTTCTCATTCATGACCAGTAAACCTCCAGAGCCCTTCTGTCTTTTAGCACAGAAAAGGGGGTTGCATTGGGCATACGATGAACGGCACACTCTGTGAATGTGCATAAACTGGTTATCCCAGAACAGTTTTGCCTTTGAGCATTTCAGCCTAGTGTTGCCCCCTTGTCAAATGCGCTTTGAGGACAAATGCCCAATGAACTTTGGGTTCATTCAGGTGGGGTAGATGCTAAGCAAATTGGCCTCCTGTCTTTTTTATTGCCAAACTGTGGTTTGTAGCCTTCTGGTAAACTGGTTGGCTCTTTCAGTTCAGTAGATGGGGAAGAGAAAAGAGAGAAAAACACCTGCTGCGGTTAGTTTTATTTTTAAAAGGCCTAAAGGTTAGATCCAGAAATGGATTTAAGTGGTATTTATGTATGTGAGGTTAAAATCCACACTCTGCTGCAATTTTGCTTTAAGGTTCTGTCATCCATGGGTGCCTCCTTCTCTGATAATGACATTCCCACATAGCACGTGCCATGCCCAGGCATGTCCCTGACTTGGTAGTGCTGGAGAGTTCAGTGCCTCTCTCCTTTATATAGGTTCCATTGAGGCTCACAGCTGAGGTACCTCCTTCCTATATGGAAATGAATCCAGCCGTCATTCTGGACGTAACGAGCACAGGCTCCATGCAAAACACAGCTGTCTCAGGAACAGGTAGTGCTACTTTCTAGGAGAGGAAATACGGAGAAAGGGGTACTCTGTAGGCCTGGGAGAGCAGCCATAATACTCAATAAAACAACCTGTGGGTGCCTGATTCATACTCAACTGTGTAAATTGGATACCAGTCCAGAAAGAGAAGTGGGTGGTCCAGAGCTGAGTGTCTCTGGAAGGAATGGATATTCAGTGGGTGTGGGTATCTCAGTGACCCCACGTGACAGTGGGCCATTCCTACACTCTGGCCTGAAGGGACAGGTAGAGAAAGGGTAGAGAAAATGTTTTGCTGTTTGGTGGGTTGACATGCTATGGATACTTTTTGTTTGTACTTAAGATGAAGTCGAGATAGGAAAGATATATTTATTCTCTTAGGTTGGTAATAAAGCAAGAGTGGGCTATACCCTCCCCTTGTTGATCCAAGGGCTTAATGATTAGAGCATTCATGCGGACAGGAGGTACACAAAGTCCATTTCATTCACTGCTTGCAGGAATTCGAAAGGCAATGCCCTAATTGCCAGGCCGTAAAGTGTTCTAGCATTCTGCTTGCTGAATTCCTTTTAGTGTAGTTTTGCACAGAATAATTAAATATGCTTTGGATCGGGAAGAGTGAGTGTGTCCCTTCCTGGTGAGGGCACTCCCGAAGAAAAGGGAAGCTGGGGAGGGAGGTTGTGGTTCTTACGAATAATTAGTGTAGGCTAGTTGCCAAAAGAGGTACCGAAATGCATGTGTCCTCCCTTGTGCAGATCACCACCCGGCTGCCGAGGATACTGCCTTTATGTGCAAAAATTAAAAACTGGGCCATTCAATGGAGTACTTTCAGGCTGGGCTGACCTGAACCCAATGAAGCGTGGTGGCCAGAGTACTTTGTGTTCAGTTTTGCTGCACTGAAGGCAAAAATCTCCGCAGGGGAGGGATGTGGTTTTGTTTGTCGCTTGCAGAAAGTGCTAGCTTGGTAACTCAGCGGTTTCTGCAAGAACATACCCGTCCACTGAAAGCATCTCCAGTGTCAATGGCATTCCCAGTCTACAGCAGGTAGGCGTGTGGGAGTGTACACTCATTTGAAATCTGAGGGACAGAGGTCAAAATCACTTTGAACGGAGTCCCTTTCATCTCAGCTGCACAGCCAAAACTGTTTACTCTTGCGGTGCAAGTAGGTCTATCTCATTTTATCCCTGAAGGTTTTAAAGGATGCGTGTCCATCTGAAACCAAAACATTTTTCTGAAACTGCTGCAAATCTTTGCAATGGTGGAAAGCCATCTGTTTCCTGCCTTGTTCTGAGTAAAAAGCACCCCCAAAGCTCCTGAATGTCTGTTGTACGCAACAGGGCTTGAAATCTGTCCCTCACTTTCACTACAGGGCTGGGAAGTCATTATGGGATTGACCCAGTGCAGAGCGATAACCCTAAATTAGCAGGAAGGAGGAGCCCTGAGTGCCTAATTAGCCCTCAGCTGGTCCTGGGGGTGTGAGGAACCTGGGGCTGCAGCAAGGGCAGTGGGCAGGAAAGACCTGCTAGAGGAGAAAATCTTGCTGTGGGATGCTGTTTGGCTACAAGAAAACCACAAAGTCTATGTGAGGTGAAAGAGGAAACAAGGAGCTGGAGGAACCCCAGGTAGGAGCAGAAACTCATGGTTATGGTCTGTGCTTTGAGCAGGGGGAGGCCGGGGTTAAATGGGAGCTCTGCAGCGGTGCTGTGCATGGGATGTCAGAGCTGCAGAGCCTGTGCTCCCTGTGAGGAGGAGTGCTGCAGCAAAGGCCTTGCTGAGCACCCCGAAGGAAGCCTTTTGTGGTGCTCGTGCTTACATCCTGATAGGGGCTCCAGTTTGCACCGTCCAGTGGGATTTGTATGGCAGCACTGGTGTGGAAAGCTGTTTGCAGACAGAGACTAGATTGAACAAAGGGGAACCTTCCTTGGAAAGAGGCTGATACCTTTGACTTGCTGCACAAACTTTTCCCTCCCTGAGCAAAGATGTAGCATTGGTGTGAGTGGCTGGCAGCACCCAGGTGTATTGAATGAGTGCTTACGGGTTGCTTTCTGATGCCTGAGATGGAGGAGGCTTCTGAGGTTTTCCTTCCCTGAAGAGGTATAGGCAGCATAGCTGGCAGACTTGTCATTCCCACCGGGAGTTTTTGACTGCAGGACTTGCTTGCTCCATAGACCTACCTGAACCTGGAATTTGTAACGTCAGAAGGTTGGTGGTATGTCCCCCTGTGTGCCCTGTCAGTCAGTGCAAGCAAGGGAGCTTTATTTTTTCCTGCATAGTACTAACTAGCTTCAGCCCTTGAGCAGAGACACAAATGATACAAGATTTTTGCTCTTTAGCTGATTAGTTGTATCTAAAATGGTATTGTGAGGAATTCTGTGGGTTACCCGAGGCCTTTTTGAAGCCATAGAGTTTACTGCTGGTGAGACTATCTCACATCGTATTGGTGTGGTGTAGGAGCTGAGCCTTGTCACAGCACTCTTGCACAGGACAGGGCTAAATTCAGGAAATCTGTCTAGGTCATCTCAAGGGCTTCCATTTTAAACTTGCAGATTATCCAGCAGAGCTCTACTAGATTTTTCTGTTTCCATGTAGAAGTTACTTTGCTTATAGGGGAAACATTTAATTGTTTTAGAGATCTATCCCAATTTTATCTTGAACAATTCTCCTCTGCAAAACCAAAATTGTCTCCCTGTAGCTATGATACGTATTTTGTCTCATGATGTAAAGGTTCTCAGCTGCTTTTCCCTTACCAACTTACAGTTTTCCTTCTTTCTTCACTCTCGATGCTTTTTAGTGGTGTATATGAGGATGTGTGTGTGGTTTCTGTCAAAAAACCAGTGGTTTCTATCAAAAACCAGGGCTGAACAAAGAAGCAGTGCGATTCATGTGCTAACCGTTCAGAGCTTTCGTCTTCTACCATGGCAGTGGATAATATTACAGTGTTAGATTCTGCTAATTGGCAAAACTGAGGTATTCTAATAAGGGATCCTACAAAAACCGGTGCATTACATCTATTCCTGTTAAACATTAACTTTCAGTTTAAATTACATGCTGGAAACAATTGTGTTAGAAACACTTCTGTGATTAAGAAGTTATTAAAAAAGTCACTAAAATCTTCCTTATGCATACTTATGTCATCTTACACTTTTATCTGCGTGTCTTAAGGCTCTAATGGCACTAGAAATAATATCTCACAATGCCTCTCTCCGTAATTCCCACTGGTATGCTGAAAGGTAGTGTTAAGAAGATCATTAAGAACGTAGTCTCTTTACGTTCCCATAAGCTTTCCATTAATTTGCATTTAGCTGTCTAAACTACAGCAAAGTTAATATTTACAGCTAGATAATACATTACTAATAGAAATGTGAAGCACGCTCATTCCTCCTGGTTATTAACACTACTGCCTGGCAACAGATGTGTTTTCATAGATGTGTTTGCTTGCTAGGTATGTGCTGAGGATGAGTGCACCCAGGATCTTGCTGGGCACACTCAAATTCATCAGAGCATTCTGTCCTAAAACCTTGATTATACTCCACGCCCTGAGGCCCCTCTGTTCCAAACATCCCTGTCGAGTGCTGTTGGGAGCAAGAGCGAGCAGGCTTTACTCTGGAGAGACATAATACATGGACTGTGGAGCAAACCTTTGGGCTGAGCCCGTTGTGTACGTACAGCTCCGTTTTGGGAGGCACACGGGTTCTATGGGTCTAGCAGTGGGTTCTAAGGCTAGAACCCATGCACGGTCAAGAAGTGATTCGTGTTTGTCAGAGCGAGGCATTGGGCTTTCTGCATATTCACATGTGCATTGCTGTGTTTGATGATCGAAAACTGGAAGCACAGATTTGGATGGAATTGCAGGACTCCATAAGATGGTACTCTAGGCATGAATCTACTACAAGACTGCTTCTTTTACTTGCTGGTGGGGAAAGGGACAATGATGTAATCTTTCCAGATGTGCTGAAATAAATATTTTGTTGGAATAGAACATATTTGCATATATTTGCTACAGTCTGAAGAGAGGTGTTAGCTTCCATCAGATGGAGAGGTAGTAAGGTTCCTTGATTTAACTTGTTTCTCACTGCCAGCAGCATTCTGTGCCTTTTAGATCTGCTCGTACTGAAACCATTTCTAATGTTCCAAAGCGGGAAGCAGTTTTAAACAACTGTTTGTTTAAAACCTGTCAGAGAGCTGAGGAGAATGAATGTTTTCTTTAACTAGCCCCAGGCTGCCCATCTGATCGTGGTCTGTGCTTCTGGTAAGAATGAGGACCCAACTTAGGAGCAGAGAAAGTAAGTTGAGGCGAGTGATGTTACATCTTGTTTTATCGTGCACTGGTCGGAGCCTCAGCAAACTTTCGCAGTAATATTAAATGTGGCTTTTTCATCAGGCCTGCAGGGAGACTATTAAAGAAGGCTTTAATCTTTTTTTTTTTTTTTTTTTTTTTTTTTTTTTTTTAAGTGAAAGTCCTTCAGGACCAGGCACTAACGTTTTGTATGCTGTCATAGCCTGTCTCGCAGCACTGCTCCATTTGTGCCTGGGATCACTGAGTAGTCGTGTAATGAAAGCAAAAACAAATGGTGAATGACTCTCAATTGCTTTTGCGTGTTGCTAACTGCACTAAGGTATTTGTTTAAATGAAAGCTTTTAGCATAAATAGCTATGCATACAGAAACCAATTAAAGTTTTGAGAGGTCTACCTAAAATTTCGATTTGTTTCCACAACAGCAGTAAGAATGGAATAAACGCAATAATCTGACAGGAACCATATGCCCTTTCTTATGTCAGAGCAATAGCAATCAGCATGCCGTACGTTACGGCACCAGTGTTAAAATGTTTGGAAGCTATGCAATAAGGACATTTAGCAGTTAGTCTCTCGGGCACTGCAGAATTCGAGTTGTGTCTAATTGAAATCTTTGAAAACACTCTCAGCTGAGATTGTAAGGTAAGAGAGGTTGTAAGTATAATGTTAATCAATTGGCTGCTGCAACTTTCTCTGAGATATGTAACCACTTGGTTTGGTTTAGGAATACACGTAAACGGTGTCTGGAAATAACCCCCTGAATGTCTCTCATTTAAGTGGAGAGGAAACTTACTTGTGGGAAAACTGTCTGAACTGTTGTTCGTCACTTTCTGCAAAGCCATGATCTGATGGCAGTAAATACACTTTCCCATTTTGCTTGTTGAAAAATTGTGTTCTTAAAGTATACTTATAAAGGATACATAAAAAGTTATTCACATACACGATGGTGTAGGTGATTTGTTTAAAAGGACAAGACTTCCTTAAAAAGAGGTAAGCCTGTCAAGTCAGGGCTAGTTTATGGTACAGTAAATGATTTGGCCTTCTTGAAAGTGAATACCTAGAGACAATAGCAGCATATGCATAAACCTCTTCTGCAGATAACAGAAGCTTAAAAATGCTACCACAACCTTTCACAACACACGCCATTTTAGTGTCGATCTTTTGAACGTAATTTTGATGACTGCCAGCTCTGACTTTTAAGAATTCAAATAATGGCGAGCATAGCAAATTCTGTTTTCCATTGCCAGATGTGTAAGCCCATGCCTCAGGATGATGACTCGTTACACAATCTGAGAAGTTTTACATTTGAATACTTCTGTCTGTAAAGGAACAGAGTTCTACTGTAGGGTTCCAAAGCTGAGAAAGAGAAATAAGAGGGGAGGCTTAAGGGGAGATGGTTTAGTTCTGCTTCACTTGTATTTAGTTCTTCAGGCTGATGTTTCCCATTTCTTCTGCCTTTCCAGTTATGCCTGACATCATAGCTTAAAGAAGGTTTATATATTTCTCAGAGCTTGTTCCTAAGTAATCCACAGAGTCATGGATTTTTTTTTTTGTTCTCCACAATCCTGTTAGGATAATAAAATGAAGGCAGCTATTCTTTACCTGAATGCATATCAGCCTAGTGGCGTTTGCCTTCAGATTAGGAATGTAAAGAAGCAGGAGACTGATTAAAGCAAGTTCTTGATTCCTTGGAATGTTACCACTGTCATGTCCTGCTGTCCTGTCAAGTTCTGGATTGTATTGATATCGACCTTGGGTACCTCAGTGGTACCTGGGTCAGAAAGAAAGATGATTATTATCATTATTATTATTATTATTTCATCAGTACCTACAGAGGAGCGTCTGGGACAAATTCTGAAGGGACAATCATGACTACCTGGAACAGAGTAGGTATAGGCAACAGGGGGAATACAAGAATAGCAAGAGGTAGAAATGTTACTTCCTGGGAAGGGAGGAAGCACAAGCCTTCTATGTCTCGTTGTGATGCTGCTGTTGTAATAACAGATCCTGAAGTTGAGATTTTTATCTTTTTTTTTTTTTTTCCTACCTGGTTGCCTTGTTTAGAGAGGGCAGTGATAGATGACAGGGTTACAGCTGAAGTTGATCGAAGGTGCCATTTGGTTCAGAATTGCTTATTTTGGCACAAAATAAAATAAAAATAGCTAATGCAATTTTTAAAAATATTTTTGGGTTTAAAGATTGAGGATAGGTAGCCCTGACTGTGATTATAGGGCTTGAGATTTATAGCTTACTTGTTATTCACTCTCTAGGATGCTAATGGGATCCCAGAGCTATGTATTATTGGAATTTATGGGCAAATGGCAATGTAGCAACATGCTGAGTTGTTGGAAATTTCCATATTTGCTGTGTTTTGATGGAAGACTCTTTGTGGAAATGCATTTCCTAATTTGGTTTGGCTTCCTTGCTGCTAGCAGATTCCTTGTGAGGCTATGTAAAATAATTTTGTAGTTCCTGCTAGAAAATGCAGAATGGCAAGATGTGTGGGAATGTAAGAAATTAGTATTTGTAATCATCTTTATGTGAGACTAAATATAGGCAACTTGAAGGGGAAATGAGGTGTCCACGAAGGTGTGTCCAAGAGAAATTCTGGAAATCCAATCTTGTTGTGCCACATTTTCTTTGTGACACTTGGGAACACTAAGACAACATATCTTTTTATGTTTATTTTTTGGGGATGAATCTTGTTGAATCCTGTTCTTGGGATTTGTGCACGAGAGAGTTTTTATTATTTAATAGCCATTGGTGTATCTAACTGACCTGACGGGCCTTGTTAAGGGATGAGAGGGAAAGATATAAGGAACAAAACACATATGTCTTTCTTTTCCTATTTATATTTGCCGCACCTGGTGTCCTGAAAAACTCTGGTGTCAGTAGGTGATTAAAAAGATAGCCCATTGCATGTCTGTTAATAAAAACATTGGGGCTGCTGTGCAATTTTCATCTATTCACCCTTGCAGGATGAGGGAGTTACAGTAGGGTTACTATTTAGATCCAAGACTCCGTGCTGGTTTATAACCCAGGTAGCTTAATTTGGTAGAGTTAAATCGTGAATTATATGCTTCCTAAATTACAGATACTTGCTATCCTCTTGTTGGTTTGTTTTTTATTCATTACTAGATTGTACTCGTGGCATGTTCTTACTCTTTCCTGATTTATAATGGGCCTCTTTATTGAATTATTGAGCGAAACTTTTAAATAAAACATCAAAGAATTCTCTTCTACTATCAATTCTCCTATAGTCATAAGATGTATCAACCCTTAGGACCACTTTCTACATCAGAACACTGACACTGTGAGACTTAATCCTGAGTGTGCCATGCACTAAAATGTTCATCCAGTATAGCCTTTTTTCTTTTGACAGTGAAATGATTTGCCTTATAAATATACAAAATTAGATTGCTTCTTGTACAAATATCTCGCACAGTATCTGTTTTGCTCTTTCTGGCCACCTTAGTTGTGCAATAGTCTTTTTCTGCTGTGAATCCCTTTTTGTAGGTGAAGAAAAACAAGCTACTTACAGAAATGTAGTTAAATGGCTTCTTAAAAGTAAGATAAAGAGTTGAGAAAAAGACCGGAGCCTGACTTTCAGCCCCTGATCGTCTTCCTTGTTCTGTGTGTTATGCCCTGTTTTGCTTGGGCTGGAGAGCCACTGAATCCAAACTATATTATGAAACTGTGGATTGTGATTATTTATCAGCAATCCAGTTTGTGTGGAGATCAAGACTTGAGCTCAAGTCTTCCATGACCGCTTGTGTAAGGTCTCCTTTCTAATGCTTTTTTGGGGATTTGTCTGCTTATTTCAATCCATTGAAACTGACTCTTTGGTTCTGATTAGTATTGTACAATAGCTTTATGCTACCTTTGAGGTTCTTCTCGCTTCCATAGAACCAGTAAGTCTGTTTTTTGCCTGCAGGGGATTAGTGTTTAGTTTGCACATAACAAAACACAGGGAGGGCATGAAACACTGTTCAGTTATTCCAGAACCCAAAGAAATAGTTTGTAGTCCAAGTATTGTGCTTTAAGGATAAATCAGATGAGGCTACTGGGAACAGCATTCAATTTTTGAAAGTAAAGCATAAGCCCCAATTCACAGAAAATGAAATTTGGAACAGCTTGCCTCTTTTTTTAATTTTTTTAATAAATGAAATACCAAAAGGAATACACATGTGTCATGTTTTAACCCCAGCTGGCAGCTAAGCACCATGCAGTCTCTCACTCCCCCCACAGCGGGATGAGGGAGAGAATTGGAAAGCTAAAAGTGAGAAGGCTCACGGTTGAGATAAAGACAGTGTAATGTGTGTGTGTGGCATTTGCTGTCCCTAAGCAAAGTGCAACAAGGAATTCATTCACCACTTCCCATGGGCAGGCAGGTGTTCAGCCATCCCCAGGAAGGCTAAGCTCCGTCATGTGTAACAGTTACTTGGGAAGACAAACACTGTAACTCCAAACATCCCCCTCCTTCCTTCTTACCCCAGATTTATATATGCTGAGCATGGCGTCATATGGTGTGAGATATCCCTTCGGTTAGTTGGGGTCAGCTGTCCGGGCTGTGTCCCCTCCCCAGCATCTTGTGCACCCCCAGCCCACTCACTGGTGGGGTGGGGCGAGAGGCAAAAAAGCCCTCGACTCTGTGTCAGCACTGCTCAGCAGTAACAGAACATGCCTGTGTTATCAACACTGCCTTCAGCACAAATCCAAAGCACAGCCCCACACCAGCTACTGTGAAGAAAATAACCAGGGCAGCATGTTTATATTTGAATGTTTAATTTCTGTGAGCAGTATTAACTATGTATTTCTATCATCTGGCTGTTTTTTCTAAAGGCTAGAATAGGCTTGCTAGGATACCTGAAGTAGAAAACCCTTCTATGTCTTGTTGTCTAATATGTTTTACTCCCTGAAAAGGGAATAAGCTGTACAAGCAGAAAAACTTATGAAGGTGCTGATTTAAAAAAAGGGGGGAAGGGACCGACTTCCATCACAAACTAATGCTGTTTTACTGCATGAGTTTTCTGCAGGCTTGGCCTGAGAAGTGTTTTTGTTATCTGAACATGTTTTCAGTAAGTGCTTGGACAAAATGACAAAAGAACAGTGTAGGTCTGTCTTCCATTCAATGCAAAGACACCACCTCTAGACTCAGGAAGCCCCTGACCTGCATTTAGGGGGAAGCTGGAGAAGATGTTGAGGAAATAGCCCTATCTGCTTGCCCTGTTCTTCTGCTCTTCCCGAGCATCTCCTACCAGTCCCTGACACAAATCAGGTCGAGGCTAAGCAGTGCTTTGGTACGTGGCTGCGATCTGTGCTCTTAACGCTCCTTCTTGCATGTGGCGTGATCTGTGTGTGTGCTTGGCCGACGGAAGGCTTTTCTTGCTGATTGGGGCTGTCAGTATGTTTTCAGTTGAAACTCTTGAGTACTCGTAAATAACTGGGTCCCCACGTGTCCCCACCCATTTAAAAACAAAGTAAAGCAAGGTAGTCAAAGACAGTTCAAGATGTATTTCGATACAAACTGCCTTTTGAATCCTACAACAACCTGCCTCCTTGACTGCTTCTCATACCAAATTCTAACAATGGGATGGGGTTTCCTTGCTCTGTGATCTAAATTATTTTTTGCCTTCAGGGCCCTAGATATGCCTTCATGAATTAGGTTTTTATCTATATCAGATGCTCATGGCAGTGCAGAGTCTCAAGTTTTCTATATTAATTATCTAATACGTAGCATTTCAAAGATCTTCTTATGCTTTAGTTTGCAGCATGTCTGTGAGGCACGCTCTCAAAGAAAGCTTCTTGTCCCAGTTTGCCCAGCTGACTGTAATTCTGTCTTGCCTTTACTGCTGAAATGTTAGTAGGCAGCTCTCGGGCAGCTTGCAGCTTTCTGTCAGCTTCTGCTTCTTCTGTGAGCTGTTGGAAGCTCCCAAATTATGCATCTGTAACTCCTGTTTCATTTGCAAGAGTCATTCATTTCTACCCTTAATTCCTGTTCAGCTGGCATTGGGGATTGTGGCACTCCTGGGCTGTGCTGCAGTACTTGCCGCTCTAGAGCCTTCTACTGAAGCTTGGGTATCTTCCTTCCATCCCGCTCCAAGACCTTTTTATCTGTTATTGGTTGCTTACTGGGCTCTAACTCCTGCTGTTCCCAGATACAGAAAGCTGAATCACACAAAAGACAAAGGAGCCAGGATTTTTGTTACCTTTCTACCAGCAGAGCTCCCAGACTTTTCCCTGGCTCGCTTCTCCTGCTCTTGCACAAATAATGTCAACAGTGGGTCAGAAGACCCTGTTGGTTGGGAGTTTGGGGCTGCAATGCAGCACCACTGCTGTAAGCTGATGAAATCTGTTCCCTCCTCTGGCTGGTTTTGTCACGGCCGGTCTCCTCAGCCCCTTGGGGATGGCTGGCCTTGCAGCGTGGGCTGCCCCAGATCAGCGGGAGGTAGAACCGTGTTGTCCTCCACAAGACAGAGAAGCCAGTTTGTATTTGCTATGGTCTGTGGGACACACTCCAACGACAAGAAAGGTCAATGTTCTGCGTGGTAGAAAACGCGCTAATGTTTTCTGTGCCCCAGAAAACAAACCAGGAGATGTGACTGTTCTGTAATTAAGAGGGAGAAAGTGCCAAAGCTGCATACTGACTCACCTTTTCTTCTGATACACACTATGCCTTGTGTGGGCACAGTATTTAGGAACCGAGCTCCAGATCTTTATCAAGATGTTCCCGAGCTATATCCTTTCCCTTCCCTTTTCTCAAGCCACCCCACTTCTAGCCTTTCACAAGTTTGTATCTGTGAGGATATAGTAAGAGTAAAACGATCAAACATTGCTGAAAGCAAACCACTTGCAGAGGTGAGAGAGAGGCTTTTCTCTCAGGGCTACGTGGAGGGATACCTGCATGTTCTCCATCCTATCTCACAGGGAGTAGAGGAAGGGGGATGCTTGTCTGCCCCCATACATGTGCCAGGATCTGGGAAAGGTCCTCTCGGCGTCATCAGCAAACAGAATGTGTGTGTGTGTGTGCTGCAAGGAATGCGAATGTCACACCAGAAGTCAAAATTGCAGCAAATCATAAACTGAATGTGATTTAATGGCGCTGCCAACAAGAAGTGACCTTCTTTTAGGGACTGCAGCAAGAGGAATGTTGTTTCTAAGAGAGCAAGCAGTGCCCATCTCTGTGACATCAACCACTATTTGCTGTTGCTTAAGAAAGGAGGACAGAAGGGGAGAACAAGAACGTGGCCTTAAGAAACCACGTTCAGTTGTGGAATCCACAACATCAGAGGGATATAGACCGGCAGGAGTGAGTCCAGAGGAGGCCACGCAGATGCTCCGAGGGCTGGAGCCCCTCTGCTATGGGGACAGGCTGGGAGAGTTGGGCTTGTTCAGCCTGGAGAAGAGAAGGCTCCGGGGAGACCTTAGAGCACCTTCCAGTGCCTGAAGGGGCTACAAGGAGGCTGGGGGGGACTTTTTACCAGGGCTTGTAGTGACAGGACAAGGGGTAACGGGTTTAAATTTTAAGTGGGGAGGGTTAGGTTGGATATCAGGAAGAAGTTCTTCCTGGAGAGGGTGGTGAGGCACTGGAACAGGTTGCTTTGGATGCCCCATCCCTGGAAGTGTCCAAGGGATGAGGCTTGAAGCAACCTGGTAGAGTAGAATGTGTCCCTGCCCATAACTAGATGGTCTTTAAGGTCCCTTCCAACCCAAACCATTCTATGATTTTATGATTCTATGAAACATGATCTCTATTCCAGGGCTTCCTTGGAACAGGTTGCTTAGGAATGATGTGCTTTTTCTGTCAGCAGAGGTTGTTAAAGAAAAGCTAAGTAACTGGCTGTTAGTCTGGGTTTGCTTTACTTTGTCTTGTAAGAAAAAGATGGACAAAAATTACTTCTAATGTTTCCTTTAATTTATATGGAAACTACATGTAATTTTATTCCACCTCTGTGGGAAAACTCCCCAGGTTAAAAATATTTCTGCACCCTGCTGTCAGTGGTGTTCCTGTGGGCTGTGATTCGTGTAGCTGGGCACACGGGTCAGAGAGAGAAGTTGTACTCCTCAAGGGCTATAATGCCCCGTTTTCCCCTCTACCACAATAGCTGCAAATTCTGTGATCGTTGTCCTGCGGAGAAGCGATAATTGGATAAAGGGAAAGGGTGATAATATGGTATAGCATAAAGGGGTTTCACGTGAATGCAGATGTATTACTCCCAGTCGCTGAACTTAGACTTTATGAAAATCATCGTGCACTCGGTGCCAGGAGCACTTTCCTGATCTCATGCCATCTGTGCATCTGGCAGCGTCTTTCAGGAAGCTCATTTGTACACCCACTTGGGAGTGTATCCTTCATATTAAAAAAATAAAAATATGCATTTTTAGATCCTATCTTAACTATAGCCTGCCTGAAATCTAGTCTCTTCTACAGTAAGAGAATGATTTTTTTTTGTTTGTTTGTTTTTCCCTCCCACCCCCCCATTTTATTCCTTGGACTACAGTTCTTACTTCCCCAAAATGGCAAAATGCAGATACCAACGTGCCAGCATACCAACAAGATGGTGCCGGTCACAGTGTTTCCAACCTCAGGAAAGATTTTAACAGTTATTCTTTCTTTGTCCTAAAACGTGTGGTGAACAGGACCACAACTGTGACAGTCGTGGTGGTAATGGTGTGAAAGAAGAGAGGTTGGTTTTCGCATGTTAATTCTCTTACGGAATGATAGCGTGCATGCCGTATTGGACCCTGACAGGGGGAAGGTGGGATCATGACGAGAGATCACTATTCCTTCATCTACTTAGGGATAACTGTATATATAACAAGCTAGGGTTGTTCAGCATGGAAGACAGCTCCTCATAAGGATATTAAAGAGGTATATACCAAAAAGAACAGTTTTGAGACAGTGCCTCGGGAAGAATAGTGACCATCACGTAAGAACTAGGGGCTAGTGGACAAAATGATCTAGCAGTGAGTTTATAATCACAGGGGATAAAATGATGCAAGGCAAAATTAACTGTGGAACTTACTGTTGTAAGGCGCTTTGGAGGCGGGAAGCGTGTGGTTTAGGGGCAAAGTCGTAGGAAAAGAGTCCATCAAAAGCTACTAAACGTGATGATGTAGACTTTGAGTCCAGGCTCAGGGATCTTTACTCTGGGATGGAGACAATATCGAGCTATCCTTATCATGTTGTTATATTCTTTTCCTGCTGGGCTAGCCTAGTACTGCCATTCTTGTGTTAGTGAACGTAGCTTTGCAAATGTTTACCAAGCTCTGTAGTGTATGTCTGCACTGTCCTTACACATCCCTTTAATTCATGCTGTTGCTACCTTTTGTCTCCGTGGGATTTTGTACAAAACGACACAAAGACCTGAGTATACTGCAGAATAGTCACTTTTCCAGTACCTCTTGCTGGGTACTGTGGAAAAGAAAAAGTAGACCCTTGGGACTGCTCAAAGAATTTGAAGCAGATGTCTGCTCAAGTGAACACAGGTTAGCTTTATATTGGGAAATAGCAATTGTAATCATCTTCACAATTGTTTTCTGGTGGTCAGAACCTAGGCCTGTTAGCTGTCTTGCATTTAGGATAAAGCATTCTCAGTTTAAATGTTTGAACCCGTGGTACAGAGGTACCCGCGCCTCTGTGCAAGTGTGTTTAGAAAGTGTGTGATGCTTTGCAGAAGGTACTATGCAGTCATCATCGAGTAGTTAAAACAGAAATTACTGTTACATTAACTATTGCACAGGCACGATATTAGAAGTCTTCAGCTGTCCTTTCTCTGGGCTGATACTGAACATGGGCAGGCATTATCTCAATCTGCTGACACGCAGTTAACTGGACTCCTGCAGCCTCGCTCATCTCGGCTATACCGTATTTTGCACTACCTCGTGCATTAGATGTGTGAGTGGATTCTGTGCGTCATCCCTGTCACCCCTGAAGGTGGTATTTGACATCTGAGGATGCTGCCGGGGGAGGGCCAGGGGAAAGCAAAGGGAGGAAACTGCTGTTCCTCCTTCCCTCCCTGTGCCCATCCCTTCCTAAGGAGTAGCCATAGGCATCCCCACTTGAGTCCCTCCCCACTCCCCCTGGGAGGAACCTGAATAGATAGAAGCCTTTTGGCTTTTTTGATGTAAAGTAGGGAAGGTGAGAAGGGGTGGGGATGAATGTGACAGAAGATGACAGTAGGTGTATATTTAACTAATCCTGACAAATGTGCATGTTTACTTTTCTAATGACAGGATGTCATGAGCTCTGTAAGCTAGAAGCTTCCTTAGATTTCGGGGATGGGGATATTTAAATCCCAGTTAAACCCAGTGAGAAAAGAAAAGCTTGCTTCTCCCCACCTTCTGAAGAACAATCATATTTCACATGAGTACCATAAATTCGTTCAGCTGCTTTTCCCCCCTTCCCCCTCAAGTCTCAATTATGGCAGATGAGCAAAACACCACAGGTGCCCCTCACTTCCTTCACTTGTCAGAAATTCTCACGGCTCGTTTCACACTCCGGTTAACTGGATGTTAAAAGGTATGTGCAGTCTTCTAATTTATGGTTAACAAGTCCATATTATCTTTGCAATCCCTATTGTCATGCAATAACCATCCCCCGTGTAGGTGCAACCGGGTGCTACAAATAATTTCTCATATGCTCACTGATAATAAGAAACATGTCTTTGGGAATGAGAGAAAGCTTATTATAGTAATTGTTTGCAGGTGTTAAATGAAGACCATTATAGAAATATATATGTGTAACACACTATTAAACCAGAATCTCATAATAAGGGATGGATAATGATAAAGAAGCCTACACATTTCACAGCTCAGAAATTAATTTCTTAGACTTCCATCGTTCGAGGAAATCACATTCCAATCACTGTTCAAGTGACATGAGTTTTCATACTTAGAGTAATCTCCTGTATTGACAGTACATCAAAAATAGTTCCCTGAAGAATAAGGCTTATTTTCTAACCCAGTCAACCCTCACTTTGAAGTCTGAATTGGGATGGTGATGGAAAAGTTTCTGCACAGGTTGGAGTACTGAGACTTAAAGCGTTCTTTATTCTTCCAGTATAATGGTGGCAAATCTACCCTCTCCCATTTCAGTCTTTTGAAGAAAAGTCCCTAAAGCAGAAATAGGCAGTTTCACCTTGCTGTGCTTAACTCTTTCAGTGCCTCTTCCTTCTAGATCTTGTCCAACTGCTACATGACATCTTCTATCGAGATTTGGAGTAGTCTTACAGAAGGGAAACTGATAGTAAGGTCTTTTACGCCTGGAAATACATGTTTTTTGCATGCATAATAGGCTCTTGTTAAAGCTGCTTAACGAATTACACCCAGTGTTTGAAGAGGGGAGGTGCACAGGGTTATTCAGGGCAAAGTCAACCTCTCTCTGCTGTGATGCTCTGAAGCACCCTGAAACCTTAGGATCTACCCATAAAAATAATTATTTTTGTCAAAGTTCACTCAAATGCAGACAAGAGTGAGTCAAGAGTGAGTTGAGGCTTTGAGCAACCTGGTCTAGTGGAGGGTGTCTCTGCCCATGGCAGGGGGGTTGGAACTGGATGGGCTTTAAGGTCCCTTCCCACCCAAACTGTTCTGTGATGCTATGAATATGGATGGTGGGTTGTTTGTGTTCTTTGCTTGATGTTCCTGTTGGCTTCGCTGAAGGGCATGTCAGATATGCAAAACCAAAAGGTGTTCTGGCATCACAGAGAAATGGGTTCTTAGCTGGATAAGAAAATGCAAACTCCCACAGCTTCCAGTTCAGGCAATAAGGTGGAAAGCAAAAGACTGCCAAGCTGAATGAATTAACCCGCTTGTAGTGGGATGCTGAAGACATTACCTTGCTGACTTGTGACAGCAGCTCTGTTTTACTGGCTGTAACTAAGATTCAGTTATGGAAATAAAAGCCAGCATACAGATTTTCTATCTTCTGCATATGTATCTTTAAGATGGGAATCTAAAGACGAGAGACCTGTGAATGATCCTTGAAAATACTAGATATTTAAATTAGCAATGAAAAATGATTAGGGAACTCTGACTATCTTCAGATTAGCAAAAATGATGGTAGTGTCTGGGGAAAGTTATTGGAGACAATTGTACTTCACAGATGAGCACACTTTTGTACCACTGGAGGGGAATAAACAAGCCCACAACATGAACACGCTTATGCCTTATGGGGGAACGGAAAGGAAAGAACTAGTCTCTTAGAATACACTGACTGCTTTTGTGGGATTAAATTGCTTAATTGACTCCCACAGTGCGGCACCTGAGATTTCTTTCTGCTTATGCTGAACATAAAACATTTCACAGAATTACAGAGCGGTTTGGGTTGGGAGGGCCCTTAAAGCCCATCTAGTTCCAACCCCCCTGCCATGGGCAGGGACACCTTCCACTAGACCAGGTTGCTCAAAGCCTTATCCAGCCTGGCCTTGAACACTTCCAGGGATGGGGCATCCACAGCTTCTCTGGGCAACCTGTCCCAGTGCCTCACCACCCTCTCCGGGAAGAACTTCTTCCTGATATCCAATCTAACCCTCCCCACTTTCAATTTAAACCCATTTGGATAACTCCGTGGGCTGCAGAGCTGTGTAAAGATGACAGTTCCCTCATACTCTTTGTGGGGGGTAAAACGCATACCTATCTCTGGCCATGGAGGTTCCCAGAAGAGTTGGTGTAGTGCTAAAGCTTCTGAAGAAAATATGTATCACTTGCAGTAGGGTTCAGAATCCTCGTGTTCAGCCTGAAATGATTTTGTGGGGCGTACAGGTTTAAGGCCCTTACCCGCGTAGGATGAGGTGCGTGCTGACCACCCCCATTCTGCTTTAGTCTAGATCAGCTTGCAGAGCGATGCTGGCCGTTAGCTCAAACGGGAGATGGGATCTCCAATGCTTTCAGCAGCGTTACTGAAACCGCAGGACCTTGATCGTGCCCTGCGCCGTTCTCCACGGGCACTGTCTGTCACGGGAGGTACGACAGCTCGCTGTCGCGCAGAACTGGCCGTTGAAATGGTCCAGTAGTGAGAGCAGTGAGTGTGAAGATGTGCTGGTGTGTGTGTCTGTGGCGAGTGCTTGATGTCAGCGGGGCTGGTGCTCCGGAGGGTCTCCGCTGGCTGCTGTGTGAGGCAGGTGCTGGCACAGTGACCAGACGGCTCTTCTCTGCCGCTCGGTCCCTCGTGCTGAGATTGTTTGAGCTGCAGAAGCCTGCCTAGGAGTATCCCTGAATGTCACATATGTCAGGCTTTAAAGTCAGGGGGTGAAATGCTCTGAACCCTCCAAATTCACCCTCACCTCACCCGAAAGCACCCCGGTCAGTGACAGCTGTCCCCACTCCTCCTGGCGAGCTCGTGTGAGCCCAGCGCAGCCCTTGCTGCTGGGGCTGGCAGGGTGAGCGAGCGGGGGCAGAGTTGTCCTGGAGCGGGTCGCTTGTGCGCAGGCCCCATGGCGCTGGCTGGGGAGGTTCTGGGCAGGCAGCTTCCCTGCCCCACCGGCTTAGGGTGCAGCCAGCAGCCACCTCTGCTGAAACCCCTCGGGATGACCCGTTGTTTCAGGCTGTGCAGATGGCAGCAGATGGCTTTTGTCATGGCGATGTAACAGTGCGCCTTGGGTTTATGTTTCAGATTACCGTGAGCAGTAGGACAGAAACTGATGGCAGCCCAGTTCTAGCCCTTAGGCTTTGCAGTGACTCTGCCACGTTGCCTTCCAGGGAGAGAGAAGTCTGCCAAAATAAGGTATTCTGGGAATGTGACACTTATAGACGTGAGAGGAAGAAAGAAGTAATGGTGAGGAGGAAAGGTATGAATGAAGGACAAGGCAGACAGGACTAAGGCAGTTACTGACCTGGGAATTTACACATCTCAGTGCAGCTGGAAGACCTTGTTTATGGGTTTGCTGAGATTTTTGTAAGATCAGTAAGCTCCAAGTAAAAGCGTTTCAGACCTTGTCACTGTCCTGGCAGCAAGGCAAGTCCTAACTATTTTTAGTATTCTTTTCCCACTGGAAGAACAAGGATTCTCTTATAACCTTGCACGGGATAGTCTAAGCAAGGTTTGCTTGCTCCAAGTGCAAGGTTAATTGTTACGCTGCAGAACTTAGTTGGCAGATCTTACTGGTGCAGCGGTCTCAGTGCTTCTGCTGGCTACAGCTGAAAGGCCAGCATATGGCTCTGGCCATGGCTGACGGGAGCAGAATGAATGGGCTTGACATGCCTGATCCTGTGCTCTCACACTGCTGGAACTAAGAGCAAAGAAGAAAATGTTAAATGCTCACAGACGAGAGAAGCGCAACAGGCTTCCAGTAATAGCCTGGCGGTAGCCATGGTTTTAATGGCCAATAAGCCTGTGGCCCCTGAAGGAGCAGCAGCGCTCCTGGAGCGTAGCTCTTTGTCTGAGATGGCTCAAACGGCATTAGGGTTTCTCACTGAGTGCCGTGCTGATTTCCAGAACTAGCGTTCTTGCTCTAAGCGGAGAGAAAGGACACTGCCACATCTGAAACTACAGTCTGGAGGTTGGATGAATGCAAGGTGGGTCTTCTTTTGCCTAGTGGATGGCCACAATTAGGGTGTCACTTGGCTGCGTTTGTTGCCAGTGTTGTCAGTAACGTCCTTGGTGATGGCTGCTTGTGCGCGTGGTAATTTCTGACCAGGTGTAAGCCGCTGGAGTGGGTTGGTACACAAGCAGAGGGGGAATAGATCGTCCTCTTCACAGCTTGAGACAGAGAAAACCACACAGGTTAGAAATGAGGAAGAAGATCTTGCAGTGAAATTTCTTACTGACACCCTTCAGGATTTTGGAAACCTTCAAAAGCAGCATTACATTTTTCCATCACCTGATAACCCCTTTTGAGCAACTGAGAAGTAAAATATGCAGATGAGGACATCATCACATTTAGGAAACGAAGTCCAGAAAGACCGGAACAAACCCCCCCGGGTCGTAGGCGCGTGGGTGTGTTCGCACTGCCCAGCTCCCTCCCGTACAGGCTGCGCGGTTACGTCTGCGGTGGGGAACAGCAGGCAAGTGTTCTCCTTGCTGACCCGGTAGACGGGCACAAGCGTGGCTGACCTGGGAGCAGGAAAAAAGCAGGGTTTCCTAATGGGGTAATGGCATAATGGTGTCTGGCTTTGATCAGAAAGGTATGAGGCGTGCCTGGCCCTGGGAGCATTGAGTGCCAAATGGTGTTAGACACGAAGCGTATACACCCTGTGCCATCTGGGTCATGGGCGCAAGGAAAGGGGACACTTTGAGCTGCTGTAAGCTGCTACCGTGGCGTTGCTGAAGTCCTGGGGCAGGGAAAGTTTACGCTGGCTGATGATCTGCCTGGGTTCATTATGGTGGAGGGATGTCTAGGATTTCATTTTCTAGGGTACTTTCACCATACCCGTCTCCTTTTCCCCTTAAGAGTCAGTCCAAACAAAGCCCATTTTAAAAGAAATGAATGTAGAAAATGTGAAACATAAGGATCTTTTACAAAGCGTCTTTTACAGTGCTGGGGACATAAAACAGGGCAGTGGAAGACAAGCCATTCTGTATGTTGAGGAAGTCTAAGAATAAAGATTATAGGCAAACAGTCTACCTTTCTTTACAAGGCCTTGATTTACATCCCTGAAATCTCAAATTTAGCTATTACAATGAAGTCCTGTTGCACACAGAGCTGACTTTTTATCACCACTTAAAATCTAATTAATCCGTATTGAAGCACAAAGATTTCTGTTGTGTTTTAGGGTGAGGGGTCATAGAGCCCTCTTTGTTCATCCTCAGGCTTGTAATCATCAGGCATTGGGATATAATTTTACCAAGCAAATGGGAAGGTAACAGATCAAATCCTTATCGGAGAGCCTAACTCGTGGTTTAACGAAGCCCTTCGTCCTTTATGTGAAACTCTATATTCGCGAAGAACAAAAAAGTGTTTGAGAGCCTGCGAAGGGTTAACAGCGAGGGCTTATATTTGGGGCAGCAGGGAAGGAAAACCATCACAGCTTCCACCATCCCTCAAGGTAGCAGTTGTCAGGGAACTGCTGGGGAGACCTTCCTCCTCGACCTTTTGGGACGCCGCTCTGCTGATGGCCTTGGTCTACCAACCAATGATGCAAGTGAGTGGCATTCTGTTCTCCCTCCTGGGATGGGTCCTGTCCTGTCTCACCACCTACCTACCCCAGTGGAAAAATCTCAACTTGGAACTGAACGAACTGGAGATCTGGACCATGGGACTCTGGCAAGCTTGTGTTGTCCAGGAAGAAGGGGGAATGCAGTGCAAGGACTTCGATTCTTTCCTAGCTTTGCCTCCAGAGCTCAGGATTTCTAGGATTCTGATGGTTTTCTCCAACGGATCGGGGCTTTTGGGCCTCTTGCTCTCAGGATTTGGGTTGGACTGTTTGAAAATTGGTGAAAGACAACAGGAACAAAAGAAACGGCTGTTGCTGTTTGGCGGAATGCTCTTCTGGATATCGGGGATTACAGCTATCATCCCAGTTTCTTGGGTTGCCCATTCCACAGTCCAGGAATTTTGGGATGAGAATATACCAGATATTGTTCCCAGGTGGGATTTTGGGGAAGCGTTATTTGTTGGCTGGCTTGCTGGATTTTGTCTTATACTAGGAGGATCCCTGCTTAATTGCACAATGTGCTCAACTGGAGTCCATCCATCTTCGGGCCGTTATGCAGCAGCAGAACAGCGAGATCAGTGTCAGCGCGTGGAAACGGAGACTAGGCCTTAGGAGGGAAGGTTTTAAGCCGTGCAGAAAGACTGCCCCTATCTTTTTCAGACCCTAGTGCAAGCCAGACGCTCATTCCAGTAGGAATTCAAAGGGACTCTTTGTCACCTAGCTGATTTATTTCCTAAGCTTACGGCTGGTTTCCCCACAACTGGCGTTGGGGGGGTGGTGTGTTTTCTCACCTGCGGAGCTGTTGAAAAACCTCGTTTCCCAGCAGAGCGCTGAAATTTTCCTAAGACTGCGCAGAAGAGGTGCTTTTGCTTTCTCAACTGCCTTGTGAAATCCTGAAAATGAATGTGCATGTTCCCTTACAGCTTGGCTTTTAACCAAAATCCGCTTCCTTTTCCTGTGTAATCCATTAAACGAGCCTCAATGCTTGCCTCCCTGTCGCGATATTCCGCTTGCCGAATGCGGTGACCTCCGGCCCGGAGTGTTCACATCCTAGACAGTCTGAACACATGCATTGCATCAGGTTGGTTGTCCGTGTGCTTGGAAACTGGTACGTGGATGTCTGAAATCCCTTGCAGCTGTCCTTCCGGGTGTGGGGTGGCACGGGGTGGGCGCTTCACACCCAGCGAGCTGTTTTCCCGGCAGGCTAAGCTGCCCCTACCTGGTACCCAGCCTTTCTGGCACCAAAAAGGGGCCGAGACAAGCGGCTTTAAAAACCGCATGATCTTCTTGCAGTACGGGGGTGGGGGCATTGTGCATCCTAGGAAACGCTCCCCTCGCACATCCAGAACACCACCTTGCTGCAACCTTTAAGGAAGTGCTATTTAACTGGCTGCGCTGCAGCCAGCCTCACGTGCTCAGAGGAGAAACGTATGGCTGTGGCCTTAAAATCTCCTTCTGAAGTGAACCGCAAGATGCCAAAACTTGCGGAAGTTTGATGGAAAGCAAAGAACTACGGAAAGGTGGGGCTACACCCTTCAGCTCCTGCCTTACCACGCTCCCTCCGCAGCCCCCAGGCTCTGCACGTGGAACCAGGTGCACCAAGCAGGAGGGGGAGGAGGATTTCATGCTTTATGCAGCGTTCCGCTCCGTGTGACAGAACCGAGTGGAAGAGCCCACGAAAGCCAGCGGCTGGGCGTTCCTGTGACTGCTAAAAAACCAAACAGCCACAGGCGGCTGGAGTGGTGGTGTCTCTACAGGGATGGATTTTAACTGGTACCCTATTTGCCGGACTGGTAAAATCTCAACTTAGACTTCAACATCCTGGGGCTTTGGACCGTGGGGCTCCGGCAAGCCTGCGTAGTCTGAGACGCAGGAGGAAGACAGTGCAAAGACTTTGATTCTTTCCTAGCTTTGCCTCTAGCGTTCAAGATTTCCGGGACTTCAGTACCTACGTCAAAGGGAGTGGGACTCCCGAGCCTTCCGATCACTAGTCATGGTCTGGGCTGCCTGCAGACGGAGGCTACAGGGCAGAAGCTGAAGGAAGGGCTGTTACTACTCATATATATATGTAATAGTCCTGTGGATGCCTGGAGTTCTGGCCTTAGTCCCCCTTTCCTGGGTTTCCCATACAATAATCCAGGAATTTTGGGATGGAGACATCCCAGAGCTTGTGCCCAGATGGGCAGTCGGGGATGCACTGTTCAGTGGGTGGTTTGGTGGATTTTTTTTTTTATAATTCTTGGTGGCTCTCTGCTCCTCTCCAGGATCTGCTCATCACCTGACCACCAGTTACCAGAGCAGCAGGCAAGGGCAGATGTGCCAGACACCCATCAACATCTGGGAAGTGGAAATGGAAGACTTTAAAAAGGGTAGATACCAGGTTTTCAGATTCTACCCTTGCGTTACAGTCGGAGAGGTCTGCTGAACAGACAGGTGACTGTTTACAAGACTGGGGGGAGGGATTCTTTCTTACTAAGTACTTACCTTCAGTTTTAATTACATTAATTAATGAGCTACGGAGATCTCGGTCACTGCTGTATTTCTTTAAACTCTGCTCAATTGTAGGGTTTGTGTTTTTTAGGATAAGCAACTATAAAATTTTTTACTCCCGTAAGCAGGCAGGGAGACTTGACCCTATTTCCAGTAGCAGAGCTGCGGTGGGGGCTGTTTTAAACTTAAACAACATCCTTTCTATAAAATTAAGTCCTGAAACGGTCTGTAATGCCAGCTCAACACTCATTACATAAACCTAATACCATACAACCTGGAGTGAAGTTCCCTGGACCCGTATCGCTTGCACCAGTGTAACCTACAACTGCTCAGACAGGACGTCACGTCAAGGGGAAGAGAGGGAGTGAGCAAGGCACCGACGGTGATACAGGGGTGGGGAGAGAGGGAGTGAGCAAGGCACCGACTGTATCCCTGTGCAATCCATCTCTCTCCAGAAAGGCAGTATTCCTAAATAATAATGAGATACTGTCCAGTGCAGGGTGGGCCGGGTCCCTCGCTAGTGCAGTTCTGAATGAACGTGACCAACTACCCTCAGGGGTGTGAACCCGTTTCCACACAACTTACCCCAAGACCTGTCAGGGGCTGACTCTGGAGAGGTTGCAGTGGTTTTCCACTGACAGAGCTGCAGCACCCACCTGTTTCTGCCAAGAGCATAGAAACACTCACAGAACAGCAATATAAGAATTAAGTAAGACACTGGTCTGGAAAAGAGCTTTGTTAAAAAAAAATGTATTTTCCAATCACTGAAACACATGGAAAGTGCAGAGACAAGTTAATCTACGTGACGTACTTGCATACTCTTACGGACAACATTAGGACAGGAACACATTCAGAATATAACCTGATTAAATATTTAGTTCAGTCCTGAGCATTTGATATTTAATACAGTATAAACATAGCAACAGTAAAAAACCCCAACAGATCTTAGAGTTATTTGATTTGTGTTTATTACAACTTCTGCTAAACTCTGCTCTTTTGGCTAAGTGTTCGTGTACCAGTCATGTTTAGATCTGGAGAGACGCCAACTGCGGGGACATTGGTACCTGGAAACGGAACTAGTTACATTCCTTCCGCCCTGCTGCGCAGGGTAAATTCCGCTTCCAGAGGAGTATTTGTAATTTGAAACTGGGAGGGGGTTACTTGTCTGTATTATTTTAGCTTCTTCTACCCAATGCTCTGAGTGCGAATAATCGGAATTAGCAAAAATCCCCCAAAACTCCAAACCCAGAATTGTTAAAAGCTGCCTATAAACATGTTCATGCTCCTCTTTTTCCAAACTGGGAAAGTATCTCATTTTTAAATGAGTTTTCCAAGGTAAAGCCAGCAATACTTAGAATTTTGACCTTGTTTTAAATACCTTTTTTAAAAAAAAATATTCAGCCCGTGAGGAGAAACGGCTAATCTGGCAAGAATTTAGACAGCTCTCAGTATTTTTCACAATAGCATGTCAAATATTTTTATGGCCAGAACTGAACTGTATTAAACAGAACATAAATAAGACTGTAAATAAATAAAAGGAAAAAAAAAATCAAAGTACACCTCTAATCATCATTCTACAGCCAAGTTACACAATCCAATGGAGAAGCTGAAACTGTCAACCTTCATTTCACCCTGCCATTAAATAATTCCAGATTTGTGGGTTTTCAGTTGACCCTCCGAACATGAACGCTGTTACCCCAAACCCAAAGGGGGCGTTCGGTCCGTCACCTTGCCCAAAAGAACGTGTTGGGCTGCAGGGTGACGCAGATGGACCCATCTGTGCCTAAGAGACTCCCCCCCAGCTGTTACACAGACCTCTACGTCACACGGCTGTCACTCGGAATTTCAGATGGCTGCTGAAATTCCCGGTTGCGCTTCCTTCCGTTCGCTCACCAAGTCATTACAGCCTTTATTACAGCCCCTACCTGCCCCCACCAGCAGTAAGGGCCCCAACTCCTACCAGCACAGGCCTGCTCGACCCCCTGCAGCCAATGTTCTGGACTCCCAACAGCACCCAGCCGGGGGGACGCTGCTTCCACACGGGCTGCCCATGCCGTAAGGCGAACGTGACACACCCTGTTCACGTCTGTTTGTAACCGCGGGCGCCCTCACCGCGTCACTCGCTCTACGGAAATGCGTGAAGACTTCCAGTCGGGAACTCTGTCAGGAAGGGTTTACCCCACCAACAGGGCTTCCGCTATCCGAGTTCGTAGGTGACGGGCTTTCCTCCCGGTACAGACACTTCAATGGAAACATCTGCACGTTTGTACGCCTAACCCACACGGCTACGTAGCCCTAGAGGGCAGCGAGGCAGCCTCTCGGACAAAAGATTAACACAGAGGAACGCTTAAGCGTACAGTGCCTGTAACTATTCCCATTCCAGTGCTGCCGTCGCCAATCTGACTCGGCCTCCCATTCAGAAAGCGGCTGCCCCTGTTGGCAGCCTCATATGAAGTTTTTAGGTTTTTTTACGTGTCTGCCTTGCCTTTCCCACTCTCCTGCAGATGCAAGAAACCTTTCAGTGCAGGTTTAAGTACTGTACATTCACAAAGCTGAGCTCTGAACTCGCTCTCGTCCTACAAAGTAATCAAAAACCAAAACCAGAAGAAATTTGATTTTAGAAACAACATTCCAATGTGGCTGATTAATCTAATTAGCAGCTGCTGTCAGGCAGCCTTGATGTTTTGGAAAGGAGCTTACACTTGTGGTTAACCTGAAACTCTAAAAAAGTCACGCTCTTGTACAAAAATATTGCATGGCAAAAGAGCCACCTTCACAGCCTGCTCACAGGAAGACAGTGAAAAGATAAACCATCTCCCGCTGAACGTGCTAGTTCTCAGTACAGCGTGGATACCCCCTCACTACCGCCTCTGCTCCACCTCTACAGAGCAAACACACACGCAGCACGTACGGACTGCGCACGGCCGGGGTCCCAAAATCAACCAGCTTGGGTTCTCCGGTCCCTGGGGCGTTCTGCCACGCTTTAAGCGAACGACGATTCGATTCACCGTATTTTACAACCAGACGTATCGAGGGCAACAGGCGGTCTTTAGGAGCGGGGCGCTGGAACGCCGAAGTTGCTCTGCGAAGAGAGGAGCGGGTGGAACAACAGTGCGCGGCGAAGGCGTGATTACACGTCGTCGGCCGGAAGGGCTGGCACGCTGACCTTCGCTCTCGTGAAGTAGGCCATCTTCTCCCTGGAATCGGGGGAGAAAACACGGCCTTACCGTACTGTCTGTGGCACGACTCCTGCGTCACCTGCTCACGTGACAGCACGGCTCCTTGGAATCGAGGTGTGGAAAGACACACCGCGAGGAAAACACACAGTGAGTTTATCTGCAACGAAGGTGGTTGCCAGAGCATGCCAACATAATTCCCTTCTGAAGAAGGGAAGAGCAGCTCCAATTCCGAGTAAGAAAAATCAGTATTTCCTAACAACTGCAATGGCGAGACTGAAATATTGATCTAGTCACTGAATTTCCTACCATGATATTTCAGTGGGTTGACGAAAAGGCAAAATAAACCACTTTATCCTGACTTGGGAAAAGGAGGAAAAAAAAAAACCAACCCCAAGGGTCTGGGCAAGACTCCGAGAAGCAGAATTGTCAACCCACGGCCTAGCTGCTTCCCAGGTGCTGCTACCACTTCTGTCTCCGATGAACGGGGGGAGTACTGAAGCACAAGTCGACACAAGCTCATCTGCCAGCAGGCTAGGGAGCAGGGGATAAGTACCGGGGGCTTACAAATTAAAGCTCAGACGAGTCATTCTTCTCCAGAGCTTCAAAAATGCCTCCGTGTGATCAGTCTTCAAGGCCACAGCCCTGCAACAAGGCCAACTAGAGCGGGGCATGTATCCTTCAGCCGTAGGGGGTAACTATTTCTCCAGTAGACTAAACCGTGCTTTCCGCTGGCAAAGCTCGAGTTCCCATCAAAAACAGTTGCTGGGAGCAAAATCAACTATGTGAACTGGATTCCTTGGCTAACTGTGTGGTGGTTATAGGAGAACGGGATCTTGCGATACCCCTCTTGTGGGGAATGTCGTCTTGAGCGCTACTGCACGGTCCTGTACGGCCGTGCAGCGGTCTGCAAGGCCTGTCAAACGACCAGCGCTGACCAAAACTCTTCGAGACTTGTACAGAAAGTGAAAACTGTTTGTAGCTGCTCTGAATTTCATACTGAAGATAAACAGCTCAGCCGTAAGGCTTCGTGGCTGAGGAACCCCTTTCCTCCCTCTCCAGCTCCGATTCCGCATCGCTAACGGCAGTGGTTGGCAAGGCGGGCTCCGCAGGCCCCTGTGCAGACGGGCAGGTAGGCACAGGGAGCCGTTGGTCAGTGTAGTGGCGTGCTTGCCCACAGCAGATGCCACGGCGGTCTGACACTTCTCGCTCCGCTCCCTCGCCACCACTGCGGCTCAGCGGAGACGCGGACGCTTCTGCCGCCCCAGCAAGGTACCGAGGCCCGGGCCTCTGGAACCTCATCTTTGAGCTGGGTTGTGTGACGCTTCTCGCAACTCAAAGGCACGTGAACTTCCGATTAATGTTACAGGGCGTGTCTGATTATACTTGGAAATAATGCCCGTTACTTCACGACGTTAAAAGAGCACGAAAAGCAGAACGGGCCCTACCTGAACGACTGCACCTGCAGTGGCACTTTCTGGCTCTGCTCCCGCAGCCGGCGTACATCCTTAGAAGCTTTCCTCATCAGTTTCTCAGCACTCAGACCTCGCTTCTGTTCTTCTTTTGACTGTTCAGCCTGTAAACGGGAAAAGCAACTGGGTTTTGGTAACAACGAACAACTACGCAGTTCAAAGAAACGACAAATTCTTCCGTGTCAGGCACAACCGCTGTACAAAGGGTCAGAGAGGCAAAAGACTGACGTCACGAGCCTAAGCCTGGGCACGGAGTAAGGTAACAGAGCTTTTCCCTAGAGAAATGCATCAACAGAGCAAACCCCATGCCATCGCAGGTGGCTACTAGGTGTTGAAGTCTGAGGAGGTATTTCTTAGGGCCGTAAGTTAGACAATACCAGTATTTGTACAAACAAATGTTGTCTATCCCAACAACTTGTAAGAACTGGGAGAGGGTGATTCCCATGCGAAATGCTTTTATTTCCTAGTAGCAGCTCTCAGGAAAGTTGCCTATACCTGACCTAAAGTGACAGACCAAAAACAGTGCTCTCAAAACACACTTTCAGATTTTGTTGACCTTGCTGGCAAAATGAACATTCATGAACTCCCGTGCTTTTATTCACGTCACAACACCCGTTTGCACCCGAGACACCCCTTTCGTTCGCACTGCAGCCGCGGCCAAGCCAGGGCGAGCCAGCAGAACCCCAGTCTGGTAGAGGAGAGGAAGGATCTCTGTTGAAGCGAACGCCGCTGAGCAGCTGCCTCTTCGCCAGGAAGTCACAGCGCTCCCGTACAGCCGTGCCGCCGGCGCCACGACGCGTCTTTACCGAGCACTGCCGCATCGACAGGGTAGGCGCAGCTGTCCCAGCGACAGACCGCTACCAAGAGTTGTGGTTTGCTTCCTACAAGACTTTATCAAGAGTTTCTGAATGCCCAGCTTCATTTCTAGACTGCAGGGACCGCCAGACAAAGGCTATTTACCGCATCTTGCCAGCCATCGAAATTTAACAGGAGCAGTCCGTGTTCCTAAACAATCCATGAAGTTCTTCAGGGGTTAAGTTTTGATGCTTAACTTCAGGCACTCAGACTTGAAAACGCTCCTCCGCTACCCGACATCAAAGCACGCACCCAAGCCAGAAGCTGCGAGGTTGGTTTGCCACTTCGGCGTTCATGTCTCCAGTTCCAAATTCGACCCAGCAGGCTCCCAAACAACAAAACCAGCTAATTCCAAAAAAGTCAGCCTACGCTATCTGTTTCCTGGCAGGGGTTTAAGAAATCTCTTCACAGCAGGGCAGTGGTACGCTCTGTCCGTTGAAACACGCTCCGGTGTTCGCTAAGAAAGTGTTTTACATGGAAGAACACCATCCTTGTAAAAAACTAACTCAAAATCCAGTCAGCCTGTAGTGCTGTTAACGTCCTCAGTCCCCAGCTCCTAAGTAGCTGTGACTTTAAAATGAAATTAACCTATAAATATTGTTTCCATTAACAGTTAGTGAAGGCAGATTTGCTACAACTGGTAACGTACCCACGTCCCTGGCCATGCGCTGTATCAGCTGCCCTAGTTAATATTTATCAAAGCACTCGACATAAAATGTTCTCAGAACTTTCTCATTTCACCTTTTCCCTAACTGCACACCAGATTCTTGTGACTGATGCGTTTCAGGTGAACGGCAGAGATGACTTCTGTGTTTTAATATTCTCTGTTACCATGTACTCCTTTCTTAGATGGTTTTAATCCTTTTCATTTTCAGGATGCTCTCAGAGAAACTTTGATTTAAGCCCGATGTCTTGAAGACTACGCACGTGATAAGCTATGCACGTGACCAGCTTTCTATTTATCGTGTTTCTTGTGATTTATAAAGACAGTGCATCCTCCAGCTATATAAAATACAGGTAAGCATGCTAATACGTTGACCATATGTTCAGGAAGTGCCAGAAATCTGGCACTTACCTGCCAAAAAATACGTGCCAGGTAGGAATCTCTGAGCGTGAGATAAGGGAGAAACTATCAAAATTAAAGCTGAGACACTAATTCCTGCCTTGTTCCCCCGTGGGTTTCTGCACAGGGGAATGAAAGCGGTTCTGAAGAAACGCCGTTAGCTGTGCTAAACGCCACGAGACTGGACAAGGACACGTCTGTGGTATTAGTGACGTAATCACAGATTACCTCTACACAGCAACTGCACCAAAAGGAACAAAGAAGATCTTTACAGCTATTCGTAGGAACCTCTTTTCGGACATCCCCAGAGGTTACTTCAGAGGACACTCGGTGTCTGACAGCATGGTGGTTGTGAGCATTTAAGACTCAGACTTGGAAAGCTGCACTGTTTCTCACAAAAGCGCAACCTAAACTAGAGGAAATGCTTCTGGGGCACAGAACCACCTACTGATTTCCAATCCACGGGTATTAGTGGGCCTCATGTACTTGGGAAGGAAAGGGAAGGCATGGAGCCTGGGCTTTCGGCTTCAAGCAGCGTAACTGCATGCTCGAAAGCAGCCACTCATTTTCAGCGTCCTCCACATCTGTGGTTTCCTTTCCCACTTGAGACTCCCTCAGTTTCTCTGGCACTTCCAGCCGCTGCCTCAGTCTGCGCCACTGGATCGCCTGCAGGATCTCGACATAACCTGTGACAACGTTCTCTAGGCTGCCGAGTTCTGCCAACCTGAGAGGAAACACCGACGGCAGAGCGCAGCCTTCTCGGGGTCATTGTGCTCTGCAGGGGAAGGCTGCGGTGATTTTAAGGGGAAAAAAATGTTTCTAGAAACTTTGTAAGCGCTCTTCAAAGAGGCGGGGTGGCTGTGCTCGTTGTTCCGACTCCTGGCCTGGGAAGGAAAGGAGGACTTACATGCTGTGCTGCAGCCTGCATGTATTTCAGGCACGTGTACTGCCCTTACTCCTCATCGCAGCGTGTGCCATCGTGCTGGTGACTGACACCGCAGATACCAAATACGACAAGCCGGTCTGCTGCCCTGAAGAGCCGGCTGACCGCAGAAAGCACAAAGCCCAAGGGTCCCTAATACTGAGTGTTGCAGAGGCATCTCTGTTCAGGTAGGAGTAGCTCTAGAGTGGGAGTAGTTTTGAGTTAAACCATTAAAAATGAACATTTCCAGCCTGCATCCCACATCAGATATAAGCTGTGAGCTTCTAAATAAATCCAGTTGTGCTGGTTTTATGTAAGCCACTATTTTTATGGGGTAAAAGTCACAAAGATAGAGTTCATACAATGACTTCACATGGTAAAAACCCCCAGAGTTACGCTGTGCGATGTTTAAGCGTTGTGCTGCCTTATCCCCTCATGCCCAAGGGTTTTGCAAACCACTTGCCAGCACTCAGCCTGAACTCCGTTAGCGTGTTACAACCGTGTCAGAACCCCACTAGCTACAGCCATCGGCAGGTGCCAAGGAAGGGGAGACAGGAAGACAGAGAGGGCAGGACAGGGCATCAACACAGACCTGGGAGAACGCAGTGGGAAAAAGTTTTGTTTCCTAAGCTGTCAGATGGGTCAAGGACATCCTGAAGTAGGAGATACCGTTACAGTTAATGTCCTGCGGTGGACTTCAGCTGTAGCTACTTAGCCACGCCTGACATGGAAGCTGTTTCCTCCTCTGACCATCCCCGTCAACCCTCTGTAGTTTTATTATCCACTTGGAGAAGGGCAACCAGAACTGAGGAGGCGTAACGTGTATTTACATCACAAAAGAATGATTGGTTTTGTTCCAGCTTCTTAGCAATTCCTGTCTTATCTGCTATTTGACATCTGTGAGTGCTGTGATGGTTGTGTTTCCTGTATCTGGAGCATCTCATTCCTAACATCTAATTCTGAGCTCAGCTTTGTATACGTATAGGAGGATCATCCCTTCCCTCCTCTACACCAGGCTGTTTACTGACATGTAGCTTTTCTCCAAGACAAAGCCACCGCTGCGTATGTACTCGGCGGTCCTCTGCACCTTGCTAAAACTGCTTTCCGTTTTTAGGACTCTGAGTATCTTGGTGTCATCAACACACCCATCCCTGCCCACCGTCAAGAGCTGGAGTGCAAATTCCCCCTGGGTGTCACTAACAGCCTCCCCTCACTAAGAACTGACGGACACTGATTGACGTAGGCAGGAATGGGGCTCCAGAGGGCTCCTGCTCAGAGCAGGCGAAGCCAGAGCTGCGTACGCAGCGTCTCATCCAGGTGGGTTCAGAATATCTCCAACTGTGGAGGCTGTGCCCCATTCCGGTGTAGGATCACCCTCAAAATTTAAAAAAACCCAACCTCCCCAAAACATCCAGCTTATTCACGTATCTTGTTGGAATTTTCCATGTTCCAGCTTGTCACTCTTGTCTGTCACTCCTCTATCCTGTTCCTTGTCTTTTATCCACATGAGGGCATCCCACCTTACCTCCTGGCCATTTGGAGACGGCAAACAGATACTTGCGTTGGTTTTGAGACCCCCGAGAGGGAACAGAATTTGCTTTTCTTTGCCAAAGCTAGAGCAGTTCCACCCTGCACAGGGAAATAAGGCACCGTGGAAGCAGTGCCGTGCCCGCGTGCCCCTGACGCTGTACGTACTGGTCGCTGCCTCTCCTCTACCCATCACGAAGCTCTTGTGGCTCCAAGCTCTGTGCAGGCTGCAGTTCAGCTGATGCAGACGGACAAAGAGCATACGCGTGTCTGCAGAAGTACGGCTGGGACGCAGGAATTTTAAAATTAACCTTTAAGCACAGCCTGTTTTACTGCACCAACCACAACTATTACTCCACGTAGTAAGAGTTTCTACTCTGAATTAGTAAAGTACTTAGAGGGCACTAGAAAAATACTGCCTCAGACTGCAGGTTTAAATCATGGAATCACAGAATGGTTTGGGTTGGAAGGGACCTTAGAGATCATCCAGTTCCACCCCCCCTGCCATGGGCAGGGACCCCTTCCACTAGACCAGGTTGCTCCAAGCCTCCTCCAGCCTGGCCTTGAAGACATCCAGGGATGGGGCATCCACAGCTTCTCTGGGCAACCTGTCCCAGTGCCTCCCCACCCTCTCCAGGAAGAACTTCTTCCTGATATCCAATCTAAACCTCCCCACTTTCAATTTAAACCCATTACCCCTTGTCCTGTCACTACAGGCCCTTGTAAAAAGTCCCCCCCAGCTTCCTCGTAGCCCCTTCAGGCACTGGAGGGCTGTAGTATCGGCTACTAAAGAAGCATTGCTCACAGGAGGTGTAATTAGTTGAACGCGAGCATCTAAAAATCTTTACCATGATCAAATTCTTTAACAAATTTATGGAAGCAGTAGGGGCGTAAGTGCATTCGCTCACGCAGTATCTGTATGCTGCTCATACCTGTTTTTCAGCTTGTTTCAAGAGTTTCTGGAATCGTTCATCCTCTAGCACACACAGGGGAAGGTCTGTCTCTCCTCTGCCTTTCATTTCCTCAAGCTTTTGTTGCAGGTCCCGCAAGGCCCGAAGCTCATCATTCAGCCGCGCCTGTCTTGTGCGCGACGCCTGGAGGTCCAGCTCCAAGTCAAGGGAAGTGCGGGTGGGGCGCTCTTGCGCAGCTCTTCGCACGATCGGCTGGCAAACAGGCTGAGGCGTTTGGGAGACAAACAATAAAAATTAGTGTCTGGAGAGGCTAGCGGAAGGTTTGACATACCGCGGTCAGAAAAGCCCGAACGGTTTTTTGTTTTCCTTCAGCCGAGAGCTGCTGTGATGAGATGCGAGTCCAAACATCCATCTGTTCTGGAATCTTTTTGTCAGTCACTGGCTAAAAATAAATGCAGAAGTTGCTCCAGCCAAGTGTACAATGATGTGTTTACAGGTTAAGACCAAAAAACTCGTGCTGATCCCCAGGCCAACACGATGCCAGGAAACCAACACTACACAGACTTCCCCATAGATTTCAACTCTGTGATTTATTTTACTCAACAGTTGCTTTTTCAAAGCTGATGCAAGCACCTAGAGTTCCAAACTCTGTAAACTTGTGCTGCTTTAGTGTCTTGCACAGTATTTACTGGCCTTTCACTGTGACTTTTTGCACGTGGGGCAGGAGAAGCCATCCCAGACTGTTCAGTGTTTCTTTCTTAGGACAAATCCTGCCAGCGGGTAACAAACCTCCCGCAGAAGTGGCTTTTGAGTCACAATCAAGATGAAAATAGAACTCTCTTGACTTACGTAACAATGAACCCCATTGCAAGAGAAACTAAGCTTCGCTGGTGGGGGAAGGTGTAGGACCGAGACCCCTCTCTGCTGAGATTTCAACCTGGAACTCGTGGCTACGCGTCGCGCTCGCATCGCTTCGGCGGAAAGACGACGTAAAGCATACGGCTCAAGCTGGTTGCCGTTCCTGCTTTCCCCACGGTTTGTCTGAAACCCTGCCCAGGTGACGCAGCACATACCCGTTTCACTCTCAGGCTCCGCCGTTCCGTGGCGTTTCTCACAAAGAGAGACTTTTTGGCTAGCGTTGAGCTGTCGCTGTCGCTCCGATTCAGCTGTCAAAACGTACAGGACAAACAGGTGTAAAGCATCTCCACGGACAAATACATCAGTATGGATACAGCCAGTCAGGAAGCCTCCCTGCTGATAGCTGTGTAGGCCACTCTTAGCATAAATTAGCATTTTTTTTCCAACCAGAATAAGCACCTGCTCTAAAATGCTGTTCCTAAACCAAGACAACCATCGATCTGACTGACTGAATAGTAAGCAGACTCTGTAGGAACGCTGGGAAGGTAACCGTGGTTATTCAGCAGAGCCGAATCGCCACCTGGCTTCTGTGCGACCGCGGGTTACGAAGCATGGGTTTCATTTACCTGGGGGCGGCCTGCGGCAGGTTTATTACAGGGCGGACGAATTGCTGCCCAACAAACGGGATTTCTGTGCTGGTATTTGTAACGAGTAGAGGTGTGCCCGCAGCTTCCTTCAGAAACGCTCGCCGCTTCTCCAAATCCCGCATAGCTCGGCAGTGGCCTTTCCTCAATGCTGGCATTAGTTCCACGTGCGCGCGTCAGACTGATGATCAGTCCCATCAGCACGCGTGGCGGTAACCCCCCGAGCAAACAGCACCACCCAACCGCAGGCTTTTATTTCACCTCTTCAGGTAAGGACAGACCAGGAGTCGTCCTGACGCTGCGGTGACCAAAGCCCGAGCAGGTGCTGACGCAGGACTGACCGGGAGCTGGCGGCGAGAAATACCACCTCTTGGCACGGGGATACATCGAGGGACCAGCCTGTCGCTTCCCCAGGGAGCCATCCTGGGAAATCAGTCCTGGATGCACACAGGTGGCAGTCATCGCTCACAGTCTTGAGGTGCTTTTCAAAGGCATCAACAGACTTTAGGTCTGTCCTTCAGGCCTCAAAACCTCCGTGTTTGCTGTACGAGTGTAGGTGCTTTCTTAGAGCCAGGCCGCCCCTTCCGGAAAGGTGGCAGCTGGCAGCTAGCAGAGCATGTCCCACAGACGCTCTCCTCAGCACAGCACCGCAAAGCAGAAGTGCGGCTGGATGCGCCCGTGCCGCAAGCTGGGAGCTAGGACCGGGGAGACCCCAGTCTCCGCGGCCTCCGACGCAGCGACAGGGCCCACTCCTGAGCCCTGACAGCGGGCTGCGAGCACCTCCTACGCTGCGGGGGGTTCGTCTGCACTAACGGCTTTCTCCGAGGCTGCTCTGCTTCCAGGCCATGCTCTGCGCAACGAGACAGAGAATGGTCCATTCACGGTACCTCTTTTAGACTCTGGCAGCAGGGGCGCAGCAGCGTCCAAAGCCACAGAAGCCCAATACTTCTCCAAAAGCTAAAACCTCAGGAGTCTATACTAACTAAACCATCGGAGACCCCCCCAGGCCGTAAGATAAGGCTACTTTTTTTGGCCAACAGCATGCAGAAATTAAGATGAAGGCTGGGTTCCCACTTCAGCCAACCATCTCTGCCAGTTATGGGGAGCGTGTTACAAAGCAACCCGCTGTGTTTCATTCTGGAGGGCACATGGAGTAACTGTTTAAGTATGTACGTACTGACTATAGAATTTTATTTATTTAGGCAATGGTCATCGTAGAGGAGCGATCAACTTTAATATTCCCAGATGATTAAGGCAACCGCCTCCAACTGAAGAAGAATTAAAAGCTTAAATGTGGGCTTTTTCAGTCATACCGTGTGAGTAACCTGTGGAAACTGAAGATCAAAAATAAGCTGCCTTTTCTAGGGTGTCTCCAATTAAAATCTATAGAGCTGGTATGCCACGCTTCAATCTTTAAACACACAATTTTCACAGTTAGTTTAGCAGCAACAGGGCTGATACTTTAAACCCTTTTTTTTTATTTTTTTAAATTTTCCACACCACCCTACATCTAGAGAGACTGGAGAATTTTGTTGCCAAAGCCCCGTTTAAAGGTCAGCCCCTAGGCAGCGCTCACACCTCTTTCAAAGGTGTAATTACAGCAGGATTTGGGCTGCCCAGGTTTAAAACTGGTGACGGAGCTCTCTGCGCCGCTGCCCCACAACGGCTACATTATTAAATACGGTAACGCAGCGGCAGTTTACAGCCAACTCCGTTCTCTGTTGCGACCGACGGCTTTGCTGCGCGAGCGCTGTGGTTGCTGATGTGCCGTGAAACGCTTTTTGTGGCCAGCGGCGCAGGAACCTCTGTTACTTTTCTCCAACGGGATGTATTTTTTTCCCCCCTAGTACAGGCGTTTTGCAAGAGCGTGCAACTCTGCTGAAAGTCACTTCTACTCTGCACCAGGTCAGTTGGGGAAAGGAGGAACTAGAGAAAGTACAGGCTCTTGCCTCTCGCAGGGAAAACTGGTACATGACTCACTGTCATTACAGCATCATTCCCAAGACATTAAATGGCTCTTTAGTCAATAGCTCTTCATTCCAAGTGTTTTTCCTCTTACCCTACAGATGTACTGGTTCCGCTCGCCCGGAGAGAAGGTCTGTGAGCGCACGATCATGCTGTTCCTGACAAAAGGACGCTGTCTGGAGCTCCAGCTGGCTCTGTCCTTGGCTCGGACTGTTGCGTTCTCGTTAACCGATTCCTCAGTGTTAGTCTCTTTATCAACCTAGGGAAAGGAATTTGCTTTATAAGAACTACAATATCCAGACGTGGCACTACGTAGGTCTTTGTGCCTTTGGATTTTACAAGCAGTCTCGTTACCTTGCAGCGGATGGAAAAACACCAGCAGGAAAAAGCGTCTTGTGCATGCAGAGAAGCTGTGCTGAGTAAAGAAACCCACGCTTAACAGCGTGGCTTTGTATCCAGTAAAACCAAAGCTTCTGCAGAAAGGCTGCTGCTGCCCCGCACACGGTCTGATGCCCCCGTGGTGCAACAAGTTTTGCTTTACCATTTGCAAATATCGTTATTATGGCACGTTTGTATTTGTTGTGGTCGGCGTTGGCAGAACAGCACGGTTCTGCCGCGCTAGAGAAGGTGCCTACACGCACTGCAAGGGAGCGCTGGAAAAGCTACGCTGCCCAGGTTCTTACAGACACGCCGTATGTCCCTCGGGCCCCGCAGAGCCGCACCAGCCTTGCGAACCAGGGGAAGAGACGCTGTGCTACCTGCTGTCCTTCGGAAGGGGCTGCTGCCTATGGATTTGCCCCACACGTGCCGCAGGCAGCCCCAGGCGCCAGCATCCCCGCAGGCAGCTGCTGGCTGGAGGGCCCGGCTGGAACAAGCACTACAGCAGCCGGCACATCCCACGGAACCGATGTGCACCGGCCAGGGCATTTAATCGGGCGAGGTTCATGGTTCTTGGCGTGCCGGTGATGAATGCAACAGCCTGAACAGCGCAGGCGTGACCCGGAGAGGACCCGGCACTGGAGGACCTGTGCTGCAGCTGGCCTGGCAACGAGGTCTGCCACGTCTGTCGCTCCCTACCCAGGGCTGCCCGGCCCGGGCTGAGCAAAACACACTGTGCATGCCCAACCTTCAGCTGCTGTCCTTCATGCCCCCCCTGGCCGAGTCAGGGCTTTGATCTGTATTTGTTTGCTCCCCAGCAGACTGGCATTCCTTTGATACCATGGCCTTAGCTCATTTGGCATCTTGCCACATTAACTGGAAGTTAATTAGTTTCCAGCCAGTCCACTGAGGTGTTGAACTTCTGTATTGTCACAAACTGGAAGGAACGAGATGTCCATCTCTGCCTTTTTACCTCTGCTCTCTTACAGAGCCTGTGGGTCTAACGCACACAACACTGTTCTCATTAAGGTGCAGAAAGGTGTTCTAAAAATCTTATTTCTGGAGTACGTGCTACCACATCAGGGAAACGTTTACTAAACATGTACTAGAAGTGCTTTCAGAAAGGTGGAATATAGTTTAGAGCAAAGAGTTAACAAGAACACGGAGTCAGAATTTGTTACGTGCGGTGTGTAGGTAGTACAACAGGACACAGTTTGATACACGTTTTGGAATTTTCTGTTTGTTAAACTTTCCTCCTTTTCTCTGCTCAGCCAGCATTTGTATTTCATAAGCTAAAATAAAGAGAAGAAAGAAGGAAGTCTCCTCACTGGTTTAGAGATGTTGACCCCTGTACTAACTCTCCTCCTGTTTATCAGATCAATCAGAAATAAAAAGGAGACAATGAAACAGGTGCACAAAAATATTTTAAATACGCGCAAGTTGAAGGTACTGAACCGCACCTGTCGTTTGAGTATCTTCCCTGTGCAACAAAAAAAGTGAAGACACACCTTGTGAAGAACACGTATGTTAAGATATTCACCAGTGTTAGTAGTACAGCAGCTTGCTGGCTTTCACCAGCCTCGTCAGCGTCCTCCCCGGCCTCGTCTTCATGCGTGCCCGGTGCATCGGCGAGTGAGCCCATGTCCCCAGCCCCGCTGCCTTCTGCTGCCGCCTTCACGCCTTCTTCCTCTTCATCCCCAATTGCATCGGAGGCCTCTGCGAGCATGTCCAGCCTGCACGGACAGGAGGAGCCCAGGCTTATTCTCAAACTGACAAAGCCCATCGGAGAAGGATATCGGAAGGCCTAGACCTTCACCCACGTATAATGGATGCATTTTCCAACAGGGAAAACAGCAGTATCACCCTAATGCTTTCATTAAGTTCACGTAAAGGCACATTTCATTATATGCCCCAGTAAAACCCGGCGAGCTCTACTACAGCTCACCGTCAAGATCGTTACGACAACGCCACGCTACATTCAATAGCTGTGTGTCAGTAACGCCAAAGGACGTTGGTTCCAATGAACTCGTAAGCCAAATGGCTGAGCCTCCCCTTTCCCCATAACAAAGCACCTGTTTATTTCTACGCTGCAGCTGAGAAATGGCGCAGGAGCAGAACTCGGAGCCATTTAGCAAGAAATCTGTTTCTTGGGAAAGCTCACAACAACATCAAACCCAAGACCATCGATGGAAGCACACAGACACTGACTTTGTCAGACTGCCACTCTCTTTTCAGATCCCGTTACCTGCTATTATAGTTAATGTAACTAATATTTAATACGAGACATCCTAGTACGCCTCCAGTGGATTAGGCTCCCCAGGAGGTTTCATAGGAAGATGTACATGGAATGCAGCAGCAGGAAATAACAGACCAGCCAAGACAACATAAACCTAAAGAAGGTGAACAAATTGTCCACACAACGGAACGCAACTTTACCCCAATTCCAGTGGTGGTGAAGCACTGGACAGGTTGCCCAGGGAAGCTGTGGATGCCCCATCCCTGGAAATGTCCAAGGCCAGGCTGGATGAGGCTTGGAGCAACCTGGTCTAGTGGAAGGTGTCCCTGCCCATGGCAGGGAGGTTGGAACTGGATGGTCTTTAAGGTCCCTTCCAACCCAAACCATCCTGTGATTCCATGAATTCCCCTGAAAGTACCACCCTTTCATTTGTCTAAGAACGGGAGGAACGAGCGGAATCATTCAGGCATGAACAGTGAGAGAGAAAAAGCCACCTTACCAGTCTTCCTCAGAGCCCCTTTGCTCCTGTTCCTCTTCCTCCTCATCTTCAGCCAGCTCTTGCTCTACAGCTTCCAGCTCAGCAGATGTCCTCTCCAGCAGAGCTGACACAGCATCCTGCTCACAAGGAAGGAGATGAATCCAGAATTGAGTGACACATAACACAAGTCACATATTGAAGCAACCACAGTGCAAGGGCACAATTAGTCTGTGGCTCTTTTCTTGCTGTTACAGTAACGGCCAACACATTGCTCACCAAGTCCAATGAGTCCAATGGCTGCTTGCTTAACAGAAACAGGGATTCTTCATTTTGTTCCTTGGGTTTTTTGCTAGGAATTTGCTTGCAAGGCAACAGGTTGTACCACAGAGTGCAAGTCTCATCTGAAAGTGATAAATCTGCCAGACTGATCAGAGTCCCAGCCTGCACAAAACAAGGAAGGAGAAGAAAAGTGTTTAAATTCCCTATTTAACTGCAATTTTCTATTTCCCTCCACCTGCAGTTGAAGTAAAGAAATAGAAGCACATGGGAAAGTCCTTCATATCGTCCATTCTGCCCTCCTACGTCCCCCAAGCACATACACAAAACCCCCCAGATGACCGCAGCGCACACGTCTGCCTTCAGGAGCGTTCAGTAGCGCACAACCGTGTCGATGAAACCTGCCGCATCATCAACTCATGGGGCAGCAGGTTTCAGTCAATTTTCCACTTGTTCCACCACAAAAGTCGTCGATACGGTAAACAATAACGGATGACCTTGTCTGCTCTTACCAGCGAAGAGATTAAGGAACCCTTCCGTTTGGACAAGCGCTGACATCCGCTGAGTTGGCAGTCTGGGAAAATTTACGAAGTACTCACGTTTGGGCTGTGCCTGGGAGATTAAAATCCTCTGTTTGTTGGCAAAGCAGATCCTCTTCAGAGCTACTGGGCTGCCCACACAGCTCTCCCAAGGCTCTGGTCATGTTGCCCAGGGCTTTCTGCTGGGTGGTAGTCCCAACCCCTCTTCTGATCTTGTGATTAACCATTACCCCTTTGGGGTTTTGGCGTGGTGGGGTTTTTCCCCTTCACCTCTGCATCCTGCACTCGCATTTTTGCCCTGCTCCCTTCTCTTACCCGAGGGGAAACCTCTCACATGCTGAAAAAGGCCAACACTTTCTGCAAGAATGAACAACTTCAATATTTTTGAAAGCGAGAGGCTATTCCCAGTAGCTGGGGCTGATGGATCCCATCAGATTCCAGCATCTCTTCAGCATGTTTTATACCTAAAAATCTCACTCCGCTACTAAGGCAGACTCAGGGTGAAAAAAAACTAAACTGCGTTGTACCAGAGGATGCAAAAGCAATTTGAAAGGAAATGAAGCATCACTGATTAGGTGATGACCACAATTAACAGCAAAATTTAAAAAGTGCCAGTTGCCAATAGGCTGGTCTGTGAATGTCATGCCTTTTTATTATTTCTACAGATCATAAAGACTAAACAGGTGGAAATCTTATCATCTACAACAAGGTGGAAAAATGTAACTCAGTCTGTTCTTTGTAACAAGTTCTGACAATGAGGGTTTGATTTTTTTTTTCTTTAGGACATACAGTGGCTCTAATTCAGCTTTTACATTAAAAATCTAGTCTTAGAGTAATGTTGCAATGAAAGTCTATTGTAGGTTGGGTTTTTTTAACGTCTAAAACTGCAGTGATGGAATATCAATCTGTAATGCACCATTACAATTATCGAAACATCCCCTAAAACTTCCATCCAGGATTAGATTCTGTATCAGGAATTTCAGAGAAAGGTAGTATTTTAAGTACTACAGCAACAGCCAAGTTATGCTTCGGTTTGTCTCCAAGTACTTGTGGAATTTTAGCAGCCTTGACCGTCAAAATAAAAGGGGACACTATAAACAAATCCATGCCAAAACAAGCCAGAAATAGAACTGCATACCAAGCATTCTTCCCGACGACTTCTACTGACAGCACAAACGTCTACTCTCAGCGTCTTCTGTAGCAGTGTGACTTGGGAAATGGCTACTCGGAATATCTCGTTGAATAAAATGGTTTCCACGGCAGGATGAACTTTTGTGCGGAACAGAGAGCTGGTAACAGTTGAGGATGGAAGCACTGCCACTCTGACATACCTGCCGGACGCAAACCAAAAAGCGTTACCTGCGTTCAGGCAACCGGCACTCGCTGGCGAGGCGCGACGGAAGTTGAGCCCATCGACTAAAGGGCTGCGTGGCAAGAAAATGAAACGGCAACAGACTGGAGGTTGAATGGGACAGAGGTGAAAAAGAGGAGTGAGAAACTCCTCCTGTCCCTTGAACAAACATTTCCCAAAAAGAAATTTCTGTGCCTGGTAAGGGAGTAGCGAGAGAAGTAGCTATTTCTGTCACTATCCAAATTTACCCTCCGGCTTAGCACTGTGAACACGGAAGATCGTGTCACAGATGGGAGGAAACATGATCTTAAATTTAAAAAAAAATGAGAGAAATTTGGGTGGATGTAAAAATCAGAACGATGTGAGCAGCGCTGAAAAGCAGTGACACCTTTTAAAGAACCAAACAAAACAAAACATCCAAAGAAACCAGAAAACTAAGGAAAATAAGGAAGGAAATGGCTAGGGCCGTAGCTGCGTAAGGTCAATTCGCAGTGCTCTGAGACTTAGGAGAATGCACCTTGCGAGCCTCAACCTCAGCACGGGGAATACCCTGAAACTGTCACACAGCTGCATTCTTTTCTTCCACGGAATACTTGTTCTACAGAACAAGCAGGAACGGATAGTACGTGGAGAAAGGCGACGCCGGCTGACTTCCACCTCTCACGTCAGCAGCCAGTTTGATCGTGACATTCCTCACGCGGTCCGAGCACGTTATTTACCTATTGCCCAGCTTCTCACACACGTGAGGGAGCATGCAATTGCTTTACACCTTTTCTGTGCCCAGGTGTTAGCCCGCTTCTGGTACCGGCTTTAAGCAGAACTGACGCTGTACTGTAGAATGCAACGAAGCTAGCGAAAGCAAGAAGGAAAACTGGGCCAAGGAACTCTGGGAAAAACTTGTTCTCCCAAGATTTATAGTACTGTCCCTACATTTTCTGACAATGCCTTTGTACATAGTGTTAGTGTTATTAAAAACTTAGCTCTATGAAGAATTTGATTCTGTTAATTGAATTTGGGCACAGTCCCCAGTGATGCTCAGCTTCTTGGGATACAGAGCAAGATCCCCGTTGTTTGGTTGGCACGTACAGCCTGGACAGCAGGTATTTTGACAAACCAATCCCAAGGATACCCTCATCTCGGTAGTGTAATGTAATTCCAGTGATGCTGCTCTGGGTGCACATAAACCCAGGTGAGCAATCGGCACCGTCTACTGAAAACGGCCATTTTAACGGATTAAGCGATTATGAAACATCTGGAAAAGACGAAGGAACAGAAGACAAAAGTATGTTTAAAGGGTGGTTCATTGGAGCTTCCTTTTCATAGGTTAGCCAATTTATTGGCATCAGGCCAGAATGAGAGGTAAACGGAGAAGTGAAAGACAAATTGCTCGCCGGCTTTGTTCTACGAGCATGCTTACGTTCATTTTAATTACAAAAAGTTAAGCAACACCTCGGAAAAAATGATCCTGACACAAATAAGGATTTGGCTAGGCTGTACCTACTCAGAAAGTGAGCAGCTTTTACAAGCAGCGCAGAAAGAGGTACCAGTAAGACCTCGTATTAAATCTATTCCTCTGTGCGTAAAGGTCCAGTGAAGTACTGACATCCAATTTAGTGTTCCAGAAAATACAGTTCTAACACAGCATCTTCTTCCAGACCCAATTTCTATCAGTGACGGTATCTGTAGAGTATATACATATGTGCACACAAAGGCAAATGACAGCAAAAACGCTATTTGCAAGGTCCTCCCTTTCCCCTTCCCTTCTTTCCTCCTTTTTTTTTTGGGTAGCTTTAGTTTCATTAAGTCTTTTTAGCAGCAGCAGGTCTGGACTGAAGACACCTGACTACCAATTACAGCTTCATGCTTCAATTCCTAAAAAACAACCTAACTTTACCTTCCTGAACATTTTGTTGACGTGCTTTTTATATTCTCCATTACCCACTTTCCCTCTCAGTGGTGTCAATTTGGTCTTCTCTATTTTTTTGATATTCCTGTGCTGAATGCCAGTGGGCTTGGAAGGTGAGCGGGGGGGAAGAGAGGTCAGAGAATGAAGGATGGTAGCAGACAACCACTTGTTATTAAAAACAAACAAAAACAAGCGGGGGGGGGGGGGGGAAAACCTCTATCCCTATGCATCTTTTCCATATTCAGCGGCTTCCTATTGATCTGCCAATCAAATTCAAGGTGATGGAGGACAGGGGGAAAAGAACCAGCAAGAAAATCAAGCTTTCCTAGGACTGGTTATACTCTGCTCTAATCTTATTCAGCTTCTCAACAGTTGAAGATAGCTTTCCGGTCTCTGACAAAGCTCACTGAAGGACAAGTGTCCCAAGGAGCCACAGCAAGCTGTACTACTTTGTACAGATGAGAGCTCTGGATTAGAACCTCCGTGGTAACGTGATCTTACTCAGGCATTTTTGTTCAATTCCTATACAGGGTTTCCACTGTAATTACTTTTAGAGCTTTCTTGTGGGTCCAGTTCAACACAGGAACTAATTCTCAACAGACCTCCAAGCCCCAGTTGCTAGGGATGGTGTATCTCAGCACAGCTGTGCTTGTCCGTGCGCAGTTTATCAAACCACCCCTCGCCTTTCCAAGCTCACTTAAAAGACACATACTATTTTAACTACATTTTACATCCAAATGCCACATAAATGTACAAAGACAACATTCCGAGCTGAACAATGGCCAAGTATCAAAATAATGTTTTTAGAGATGACAGAATAGCTCTTCTGCACTGGGAAGCTGCAGAATGTTTAAAAACACTAAATGAAACATCATTTTAAAAAATCCTTTTTGTTCCACTTAAACGGAATGTGCAAATTACCTGCTAACTTCTTTTTCTTGCAGCGTTGCTGGAGTACGTAGGCAAAGTACTACTACAGTTTGAAAACTTTTCTACATGTCTATTTTTCTAGTGCTGCTCAGCAGTGAATCAACCCACTCCTTTGGAGGATTTGTACAATTATTATTCCACTCGCACATTTCAACACTCCTGCTCAGTGAGTGTCTGACTTACACTTTAGAGCCAAGGGGGACAGAAAACACTGGAAGATTTCTGAGCCGTACAACGATGATCACGAAACTTGAATTGCTGCGGTCGTATCTGTTAAAGAAAGGACGACACGAGGGCAGTTTACTGTTCACATTTCTGTAGGAACAGAAATATTCCCTTTGCTGGTCGCTTACCTGAGTCCTACTTGTACCTGGGCAGCCTCCAGAGTTGCTGCGTCATCCTCACTGTATACAGCGTCCTCGGTTTCATTTGGTCTAGGGCAAGCAGGCAAATACTCAGATTTAGGAAAATTAGAGTTAGCTTTCAGCAGTAATTGAGGTGTGTGTACACAAAACTCATACACATTCTCCTAAACAGGCTGGTTTAATTACAGCGTGTGCTCCAAATGAGGATTTCAGAGCCTGCACAACAGCAACGCCTCGTTTAGGGACAGTCGCTGCCTGAACCGTTTGACAGCTCCAGTGAAGAGCCGGGAAGGCTTCAGGCGGATTAGTGAAGCAGGCCAGACCGACAGGCAAGAGGAAAACTCGTGACATTTACCCATACATACTTAGTACTTCTTTATTTACACTTGTATTCTTTATACTCCTTTGAATATAAAATTGGAAATTAGAATTTGCAGTGACCATCAGACCACACGTCAACTGGACGCAAAATACTGCTTTGGAGGGTATTTGAGACGCAGGAGCTCTGTAAAATGAAGAGGTTTCTGTGCAAACCAGAAGCATCTTTTCAGAAGCGTTCAATGAACCAAAGGGACTCCAGTTTTGCAGCTGAAGAGCAACACTAGCGTTGAATGGAATTACAGAGAATTCATGTGGCAAAATAACTTCCAGTCATTTTCTGGGAGGCTTGAGCGAGGATGTGGGATTAATGTGTTTCATTGATTTTTTAAAACCAGACTGTTGGGATCAATAAACAAGATCAAGATAGAAAATGTCAAGATAGGAAATGTGCAGAATGACAGAGCCATCCTGCGCCTCATCGAGACATGACAGCGTTATTTTAAGACTCTGCATTTAGAGGTGTCCATTTTACTGTTCGTTTCCTGGCTGATGGCTAATCTGACAGTGTATATATTTCCTCCCCTGCCTTAAATTACTCGATACAAAGGACCGGTCTGTACAGCAGAAATGACTGCGCTCTAACTTCAGGAGCATATTGACAAGTTGTAAGTCATTCCATACACGCTTCTACGACACATAAGCAACTCACACGGAGGCACTCGCTACCTCTCCACTACTTCCTACTCAGTAATAATTAAGAGTATCCACACCTGAAGCTATCACGGAGTAACTACTGTCTGCAACCTTAGGGGCAGTAGTTTCCTCCTGTACACAGGCTTAGGGGATGCGACTGTCGTCTTTCGTCTTTTCCTGAGTAATGACTGGAATTTGTTCTGGTTTCCACCTATCCCACTCCACAGAACATCCACAGCTTTGGTCCAATGTCTGTGCGTTTCTATCCACTGGACTTACAGCCGGAGCAGAGAGTGTGTGTTGATCACCTTGGCTCAGAAGTGAAACAAAATGGCAAGACAACAATGGTCCTTGAAGCAAAATACACAGTCACAGCCACTCAGTCGAGCACAGGCTCAGCTTTTAATAGGGGGGAGTTTATTTCAGCCCAAGAAGTTGTGTCAGGTTTAACTGAAGACATGGAGCAAACTCATAGTAGGATTCAGAGTGAAATATGAGTCCATGACCGAGGGGCAGATTGGGCACTGTAACGTTTCAGGAGAAATCCCTTTTGTATTTGAGTTTTTCATTTGGTCTTGTCTATTTTTATAGCCTTTTAATTTGTGAGACTTCACAAGTAGAAGTAATTTATTTGAGGCCAATAAAAACCATTTCTGATACCATAATGCACCTTCACCTGTCCTAACAGAAAAGCATTTAGCGTGGCAAGAGAAGATGCGCGTCAACGTTTTTGTAACCATCCTGCTAAAACACCTCCCTCTGAATATTCAAAAGGACAAAAAATTCTTAATGCCAACAACTTGCCAAAACTGAGGTGAAAAATAAAGGGTTTGGTTTTTCTCAGAGTTTGCAATGGTCTTTTGTTACGCAGTCTAAAGCCCATTTCTCTCACTGCCAGGAAACTGGTGTGCATTTACTATATAAACTAGTATGAAGAACCCTGTAGAAGTTGTGTCTTGCCCAAAAGCAACAACCACCAAATACATTCCTTATATCCTGTTCACCACAGTGAGGCAGGAACATTAAAGTCTAACCTGGATTATTCTCATACCAAGAGGATTTTCTTATCTTTCCTACATCCTGTTATTTAAAAAAGAAAACATTCGAGCAAAATGCTATGCAATCTAAAAATTGTATCTAAAACAAAGCAAGAAGTAACAGGAGTCACCCTGAATAGAGTCAGTACAGCCACACAGCAGAACCTGTACAGTTTAAATCCAGCTTTTCTCCTAGGAACACTTCCAGCAAGAAAAAAACCCAGGATTAGACAGAAGCATATCAGTGCTACTCAGCCAAGTTTCACAAGCACTCTAATGCAAATTTATCAGCCTAAAAAAAAGCAATCAAACTTCACTGTTTGGCAAACGTGCCTTCCTTTCAACTCGAAAGTATAAAATATTTATTTAAAAGGCAAGACCAATAAGCTACTTATGTTGGTGTTACGTAAGTGCATTTAGATCTATTTTAATTTTGGGGGGAAAGACTCGCATTGTTTCTCAAACCTACTGTTTCACGGAAGCTTCGTACACGCCACTATCTCCAGCTACGGACTCATCGGACACGGCAGCAGATACGCAAGCGGTTTTCTCCTCAAGCAGGTGACCAGCTCTTCTTCTCGCTAAGTCAACACCTGCAAAAAGGAAGAATGAAAATTAGTCAGGAGATTAATAGTCAGAGAGAGAGAAGCGCATAGCTCAGAAAGTTGTCAAGTTGAAAGCGGTGACCCTTAACCGAGTTATCACAGAGGAGTTTTGTTCCACGTCATTAACTGTTCTGAGACTGTACTGCTGTCACCACATCTCCTGGCTAGGGTTATCTCCAAACTGGCGAACTCGAAAACGTACAGCGATTGTTCCTTCCCAAAGACGCAGGCTCCCATCATCACCCGTATCCGTTGAGGTAGTTATTATCCTTCATTATCTTCATTATCAACCCTCATTATCCTGATCTTTAAACCAGCATTTACCACGTTCCCATTCTGCCCTGTAGTAAAACACCTCAGCTACACGCGAAGTGGCTGCTGCCTGTTTACTCCATCTTCAGAAGTCAGACAGCCTCTCCCCAGTGACACACAACCATCACCCAACCGCTTTCTGCGCTACACTCTCGCTACTTGCGGCTTTAACCTTCAGCTCGCCCTCACATGCCAGCGGCACGCGCAGCACGGCGAGGGCCTGCGCAGTTCTTCTTTCTGCCGGGGGGTGAGGATATCGGCATGCGCTATCGTCTCCACCCGCATCGTGACTTTACATCTCGTTAGGATGCTTAAAACTTAAGGCTTCAGATTAGATGACTGATCGCCGCGTTTGTGCTTTTATTTATGGCGGCAGGGATGCTTTTTCCTTGATGATGAAGTGCATTCCCCTTCCCCCGCACCAGGTGAGGGGTGAAGGTGACGACACGATTTATCAGTTCCCCTTAGGGATTACCACAGCAGCCTGCACTGCCTTTGACAGTGACAGAGACTGACTGTGGAAGAACCACCCGATATTCCGGCTTGGCTGCTGACGGCAGGGACACGTGCAGGGCAGCAAGTACCTGTGGGGATCACCTGTACAGAAAGTCAAGGGACAAGACGGCGGGGAGCTCCGCACCCCGGGAGCCAACGCCGGCTACGCGAACACACCAGCTGTGCTGCCTTCAGGTACATCTGTCTCCCCCCAGGTTCAGATTCAGCAGTCAGGCTTGTAAAACTGAGGTGTGGGGGCCGAAATTTTCCAGGGGGTTTTTATGGCTCAAGCTGAGTTTGTGGAAAACCTTCCCATTCATTCCAAGAGTGAAACTGGAGCGGAAACACCAAACCAACCCCAGGTCTGTGCCTCACTTCTGATGTATTGAACCCTTAGCATGAGGCCCGCTTTACTGTGGAAACCAGCAGTTTTGAAGTGTAATTAATCAATATCTGACTTTTCAAAATCTGAGTACTTGTTTTGGCAGTCTTAATGCAGATTTAAAGATGATTTGTATCTTATGTGTGATCCTACATGAGGGAAGTACTGCACTCAACTAAGCCAATGAACCAACAGATGTCACCACAATTCATTAAGAGATAGGTGTATATCTATAAAAGCAAATTTCTTATTAAAACGTATGTCTGTATTGGTATGTCCAGGTACTTTTATTAAAAAGTGGCAAACTCCAGGCACGAGGGTTCACACTTGGCAGCAAAGCAGGGCAACGCGCTCTCTAGAGCTAGGCTGTACTGGTTCTAAGACACCCAAACTGCTTAATTAGCCACTCCACTATCAACTGAGGCCCAGCAGCGTGGAGCTGGGTGAGCCTGGGTCAGGTTTCAAACGGGGCTGCCAGCGCCCAGCACTAGCGGAAATCTGGCTCCCTCAGTTCTTCCTTGGGAAAAGAGAGCCACTGTGTAATGTAAACACACCAATGGTTTGTAACATACTTAAAGACAATGACACAGAACGACACCAGAAAAAGTCAATAAGCGTGCAGAGAAAGCGTAACATACTGTCAACTTACAGAAGGCAGCAAAATCAACGCTCCAAGGCTGAGGATAAGCCATCGATTCTTGACAGATGGGATACTTGAAGTTCTGACTCTGCCAAAAGGCTTTGACAAAACAGGATGACTGAGTGTGTCGGCTGGCTTTTCCTGCAGCCTCGAAGTGGAATTCATTACACCTAATTCAGCCGCCTCAGAGTTAAAGTTAACTAGTTACTGAGGCCACCTCGCTAACTCACAGAGTCATTCATCCCATCCTCCTTAAAGGGCACTATGTTTTAGGGTGAGACGACGCATCCTTTTGGAAGTTACCCAGAGAACGTAGGGGGAGCCTAGACTAGCTTACAAGCTCTGTTCTAACTCGGATGGATAAAAGCGAAAAGCTGTGAAATCCATCATGCTAAAAATGGGGAAGAGTCTCACTGTAACTTACGTGACATGTGGTCACTTGTCCTTCTCAACTCCTAAAAAAACCAAACTGCAGATCTTTCAGTGACAGCAGGTTCAAATAACTAGATACACACACACACAAATTCTAACTCTTAAGCCCAGAAAGCTCTTTCC
>NW_010263783.1:59390-128631 GCF_000690775.1 Eurypyga helias
AGTGTGCAACTTATTCTCGGTGAGAAACAAAGCATGTGATTTCAAGCGACCGAAAACTGGCAGAGGGTATTTTTGCTCCATCCCCATGCATCCTGACAATACCTAGGAACACCATGCACCTGTGTCCTTCAAGATCCAGCTCCAGGTTGTTCTGTTATGTTTTCATATACATGAACTTCCCTTGCGGGACAGGTATTGAATAACGCGGATGGGATCGGGGTGATCATAGCTCTCTGCAGCCAAGAAGTTATGCAAGGTCCCACTGAGTTACTGACTGCCCACCAACATTAAAAGATTGTTAGTGCTTCAGCTGCCTGAGGTACCTCCCCATTCAGGAGCCCGCGGTTAGTTCAAAATTTTCATGTAATACATGCATTTGACATTAGATTTTATTACCTGAATTTCCTTCATGCAGAGAAGGCAGAGGCTGCCTAATGCCTTCATTGAGATCTTTATCATCTGTAGGATTCTGAGATCCTGCTCTGGCTTCAGAGTCCAGTAATATTTGGTTCTCACAGAGACTAATGCCTGCAAAATCACCCGAAAGGTCACAGTCGTCGAAGTCCGTAGTGAGGTGATGCAGAGGGGAATTTTGAGCAGACACTGAAAACGCAGCTTCTAAAACCAAAGGGGAGCCCGGGGGGGACAAGGAGGAGAGCGAGGATCTGGAAGACAGTGATGTGACAGATTTGGGAGGTTCAGTCAATTTGGGATGGTCTGTGGCTGAAGGAGAGTCACTGTAACCCAGTCTCCCATGGGAACCGACCACTTCGTTTTCATGAATAGTAGTGATTGGCCCTGAAGGAATGTAACCACTTTTCTCTTGCAATATGAAGTCAAGTTTGTACTGATAGTCCAAATCTGTTCCTTGATCGCCTTGGGTGTAGTAGAGATCCATGGAGCTGAGCGAGTTCAGCGACCCCCTGCTCGACGTGTTCAGAGATCCCCGGCTGGATGCCAGAGATCCCAAACTGCTCCCTGAAGACACAGATAACGTACTAGCTGAGAGGCTGCAAAGAAAGCACAAACACGCACGCTGACGTTACCAAACCAAAGCAGCACAAAAGGGTACAAGCTGAGATAAGGCTGACTGGCGCTGCACTACAAACATTTACAACCCAATGCTGCTCGGAGGGTTGTTTCTTTCAAGCACCCTGCTAGGTGTAGGTCAGCGTGCCCATCCTGCACACCATCAGGGCAATTTATCCAGCTTACAGCCTGCTCCTAAAGCTCATTTTCTTCAGGAGAAGGCTGCTGATTTGACAAACTGAAATGATAAAGACACACCAGGTTTCAATGGTGGCAAAATGCTTGAAGCTATTACACTTGCATTTTCTTAAACATTAAACAAATTTTGCTCAGCTTCCAGCTAAGAGAAAAACCTAAGGATGAAGTTCAGACAGCCAGGTCCACTTGACTGTTGCTGAGAAGAGGTTTTACATTATCCAGTACAGTCTCACCTCCTAAGCTGTGAATGCAAGTAAGTAGTTAGCTTGGTCGTTTCTTCAAGTTTCTGCACCAACTCTTTTCTTCGCTCTTCCAATTTCAATCTGGAAAGAGAGGCACACGTAAGTATAGGAAAACATTACAGAATAAACTGGGGGTTAAAATGCTTTCTCGGTAAGACAGAAACAAAATGAAGATCCCTCATTTCCATCTGGTTGCCAGCTACTGAAATCCAAGAGACCATGTTAGCTCTCAGTCCCGCCGTAAAGCTCCAACCGCTTCAGCGGAGTGGCTTTACCTGCAGAATACTAAGCGCTGTAACAAACCTGCTGAGCGTGCAAGCGAGCAGAGTGTTGGGACATTCACACTGTACCAAGTGGAATGCGCACCCAATAAAACAGTAACAGATGAGCGCTGGGAAAATAGCTGCAACTTTGGGAAAAGATCTGCGCTCACAGAGTTTTAATAAGCCATCTATGTAGATGCTCCTGACTTCTTAAAGTTTCTGGAAAACACCCCTACAGAACACTAACACCAGTGCTGATTACACAAGAACTTGAGGTAGCACTGCAGAAAGTTTACAATTAAAGCACTCCCTTCGATTTTAGCGTCTTCATCTAGAGACAAAGGCAGTAAATCAAAGCAGCATTCAAGCACAAGGTGCTGAGGTGATGGGCCATATTTAGGAGTCCTTGGTAAAGATTTCTACATCACCAACAGCTTTCCCATCACCTCAGAACCACACAGCATTGTAATGCTCATTATTATCAAGCTTCACCTTTATGAAAAAGCAGGATTTATTGCCTTCTGCACTGTTAGTCCGCCTAGCTCTAAACTCACAAATGGCAAAACTCTCCCATTCCTTTCGGCTGGCTGCTAGTAGAAAGGATTCACTAACCTTTCCAGTGATTTTTCCTTTTATAATTCCCTTTTATCGCTCCATTTACAACACCAAATAAATTGCCTTCCCTCAGTGGATGCAGCTAAAACCCTCCTGCAGTTGTGGATTCTCCTCTAGTCCCTGCTCAGTCAAGTGATTCATGTCACAAGCAACAAATGTGATAAATTAAATTAAATCTAATAAATTAAAATTCAAATGCAGAGAACACTTCAAAGAACAAAAACCAAAAATCAACCGCTGCTTTCTTATGCAAACTGAATGAAATACTCAAGGGTTCCCAGAATTCACTCTCTGGGTGTCAGATACCAGTAAAAAGACATTAAGTCCTCAATTCAGCAAAGCATGAAAAGCACTTGCTTACACCCATGCTTATTCAGCGAGCAAATCTGGGTTATGCAAAGGTGAATAAGTTATCCCGGGGTCAGCCAGGGTGTGAACTTCCACTCCACTGCCTGCGCTCTTACACCGCAGGAACGTGTTCATCTGCCAAGACTGTTAAAAGCATACATGGAATTCCATTCTTGGCTCAGGCATACACACACACGGGTTTCCAAACCAAGAATTGTGCTCGTCTGTGGTATCACACACACTTTCCTACCATTTTACTATTTATCACTGCCTTCTGTCTTCTCTTACAGGCTCATCGATCCTGCTTTTCCCAAACGACAGTGCTCTGCACTCACTCTTTTGTGGCTTTTCACTAAGGAACTACCACTTTACATCCAGGGAAGAGGCACAGAAGTTGCTCTATGTGTTCAACTACTAATGGCAAAAGGCAAGAAAGAAAATTAAAAGCTTGGGAATTCCCCCGGAGCCCTCAAAACAAACACGTATAGCCGTTCCACTGAATTTGTACTATTAAACTAGAAGGTTTGTTTTCCTTCATTACCCTTAGGAGGTTGATGAAATACAGTTTATCCCATATGATTTAGCTCCTGAAAAAAAACCACCATTCTTTCCTAGATGTAATTTGATCTACTAGTAATTAAAGAAGTAGTATTAATACCTGTAGGTAAATTTCAGAAAGCTGTTAGTCGCAAGTCACAAACACAACCTAGATGATGAAATCACGCCTGGAAGTTCCAAGACACGCAGGAAATAATTTTACTTTCTCACAACAGAGTTGAGGAAATTTTTTCTCATTCTACAGCGAACCAAATTAAAAACAAACGAAACCCCCAAACTTTCAAACAATGACCCTTCCTTCTTTATACCTGTAATATCCCATGGAAACATCTACACAATCCTCGCGTCACTCACTGCGACATGGGCCTCTCAGTCTCTCCTGCCTGCACCCCCCTCCTCTCTACGTTACCCTGTGACTCCTTGCGGGAGCGACCTGAGCGTAAGACATCTTTCCCCAGTTTTGACCTTAAATGGTAGCCTTGCCGAGAGGGGCATAAATCTTAAAAAAAACCACATTCAGAAATTAAAGTGCACGTACCTCTCACCTTCCAACGCAAACATGCGTGGACACGTATGTTTGTGACAGGCACAAGAGCAGGGCCCAGCTTTGCAGGCACCAGCACAATCGCGTAGTGAAATCCTGCAGCTGTTTAAATGCCTCCGAGTACTTCAAAGACTTTGCCAAGGACTCGAGCAGTAACGGAATCTCCCCGACATGAACGCAGAGGCAAGAGACCAGCAAATACATCTCAACAGTTCCACGGATATTTCTATACAGTTGCTGGAAGGCTTCTTAAAGCAGTCAGAGTACGCCCTGTCTCTGCTTTTCTGAAGCTGATGTGTTATGATTTATACCCTCCCTTCTGTAAACTGATTCTGAGTACATCTACTAGTGGCAATTCCAGCATCCTACTCCAAAATAACCCAGGGCTATGCTATAATGTTTCTGTTTTAAGTCAGAGCAAGCCTTCTGTTTCTTCTCCCTTTAGAACAAAACCCCACAAACCCAAATCCCCTCGTCACATCAAGCTCTGACACAACGCACAGCTTCCTACAGCGTTGCTCCATTATCGGTACCTGTGAAAACACTAGAAACCTGAGGCGCTCACGAGACTTCCCAGAAGAACACAGTAATGGAGCAACAGTGCAGCACTTGGAAGATGGTTTGGCTCCTCCACCAAATGGAGAGGAGAAATCTTTCTCATCTCCAAGAATTAAAATGCTGATGATTGATGAGATACAATTAGCTGTATCCTTTTCTCCAATTAATATTTCAGGAAGTTTCACCATCTGAATCCTTCCACAAAATGAAGATTTTGTGGAATGATTATATCAAACCGCAGAAATAAGCCTCAAAATAGCTTAATGTGAAAGAACTGATGTGCTCTGAAGTCATCAAGGGAGACAGTTTTAATATCATGAAGAGTTGCAGGTAGAAATTCACTGGAATGGCAAAAAAGCGAACCAGAAGCCACCATACGTACTACATCAACCAGCAGCTGACACAAAACTCCACGGTTTCATGAATTAAAAAGAAAAAAATTTGAAGAAAACGGGGACAATTTTTTAAGCTGTAACAACTGGTTGTCTCACTACTCATAGAAAAAAAAAATCTGCTGTTTCATTTCTTCTTGACAGTGGGAGACAATTTTACTTGTCCTTGGAACTCTGAAGTTTGGGGCTGACACGTACAGGAAAATGGTCAGAGGCAGAATTTCTTCGGCACTGAAAAAGCCAATCCAAACACAAGACTAAGAAACCAGCTACCAATTTACAGCACGAGTCACGATTTAGCTCTTACTTGCAACAGCATGTTGTGATTTTATTACTGAGCCTGTACTCTCCGTTTATCAATGGAAGTCAGCAAGCAACAGATCCATGGTAATTTAGATACTACTAACACAGACAGGTAATTTCTGCTGTAGTTCCGATAGGACACAATTCTCCTTCTAAAATACGTTTGGATTATCAATATAATGCAGTTCAAACTATAACGAACTGTACAAATAAGTTTAAAAGTCATGCCTAATACACACATACATACTTTGTAAACAAAAAATTTCCTCACTGCTCAGCTACAGCTTGGGACCCAACTTGTAATGCCACTAACGGGAGTTTTGCCATTCGGTGGAACTGGAGCAGCGGGAGGCGTTTCCTAGCAGAGGGAAATCGGAAAGGCTTACAGTGCTGATTGTGTTACCTCCAGAAGGGATACTACCCAGACAAGCAAGGACGTTTTGTGTTTATTTCATTTTATGTGCGCTAGAGGTGCTCATAAATTTATTTCCACTTACAGTTGATGAAAAGTCCATTTGTGACAGTCACCTTTGATTTTCCCGAACCCTGAATCTGCCTAAAACAATTTACTGGGGGAGTTGCTTCGGTTACCAGTTAGGTAGCAGCAAACTAGGAAACTTTAGCAAGTATTATACTTCTCTGAGCTTTTTTTTTTCCCCCCTTTTGGTGGCATTGTTGTGTGTAACTCAACTCACAAAGAAAGGCTTCAGATGTTGCAACAATCAAGATAATCTCTGTAACCTGAGTTCAAATAGTTTAGGGCTATTATCAGAAATGAGTGAATGATGTATTGCCCTCCTGCTGGTATGTTGACATTCCTCAGTCATTTAACATCTGTCACAGGCATTTTCATGCTGGTAACAAACGCAGAGCAACTGATACTGCAGAGCACCTACAGGGTGTTCGCATTCTCTCACAGTACAGAAGACTTCTTTGTGTTTCTGCCCAGTGGGCTAATAATAAATTTAATTAAGATCTACACAGAACAGTTACTGAAGGAAAACACCCCATCAAGGCACAGTTCAGGGTCTGTAATGACTGCAAGGGTTAGACTGCAGAAAGCAGCATTTAATATCAGCAAAAGACAACCCCTTACCTTTCAGCAAGTGCTTGACTGGGCGCGCTTTTTACAGACAGCAGCTCTTCTTCAAGCCTCTTCCTTTCTGCTTCCAGCTGCTCCAGCTCATCTTGAGTACGTTTGCGCGGTGTAATAAACTGGAGTTCCTTTAAAAGCTCTTCTTTCTCGTTGATCAACATCAGTTTTTCCTTTTCCACATCCAGAGCCCCAGGCCAAGCTTCACTGTCTATCTTAGAGAGCTCGATCTTCAAGTTAGCCATGCTAAAATAAAACAGATTTGTCTCAGCACACGAACCCCAGGAAAGAGAGAAGGGATGCAATATTTGGAAAGGCATCAGGATATGACGCTTTCTACTCAACGTTATACTTCTAATTAGTTTTGTTTCACGAGGATGCAGACTATGCTAGCAAAGCAGGCCACCTCTCCAGGCCAACAAAAAGTTCAGCACATGCATTAAAAATGAGCTGTTCTGGTTCAAATGCTGAGCTGAAGTAAAACTCACGTCAATACAAGCTTTACTAAGAGCGATCTGTCTGGCACCATAGCGGTGGCACTATGCTTTACTCATCTAGGAGGGCGATGGATTTCTCCTAAGCTGATGGAAGCTGACTACTCCTCAGAAACAGCAGTGACCACGGTGAAAGAACGCGCAAGGCAGCAAGGTGCTCAGCAGCACGCACGCACACGAGTCTTAAAAGGCAAAAACATTGTTCTTTTATGGGATTAAAATGAAGGTAACAGGATAGTGGCCACCTAAAGAGAAAGGAGATAATTAACTCAGGAGTCTGTGCAACTGCTGTTCCTACTGCAGAGTTAAGACACCCACGACTTGGTTATCCATACATATTGTGCAGATACACGCCTGTAACGGAAGCAGAAGCTTCCCTACATATTACTGTACTAGAGTTCAGTCCTGATCAAGACAGATTACATCCAATGTTCAGTCTCCATAAGAATTCTGCTTATGGGCTCAGCACTACAGCTTAAACAGTGTTGGCTTTGCAATAAAGACTTGCTGTCCATTGGGAAAGACTAAAAAATTCACTTTATAGGTGCCACATATCTCAGAAGATGGTAACTTTCAGTCACTTCCAGCCTTAGCCACACCTGAACCAGCTGCATAGCTAAGGATAAGGAAGCTTTGAACTACCTAACAGCTCCTAGAGTTCTGCACCTCTGTCTTGTAGGCTGGGAAAAAGGCAGAGAAAGAAGCCAAAACAGCAAGATGTTCCCATACAGTCTAGGGCAAGAGGAACTGATCTGTTACTTTTATTTATCTGTGACTGTCCTAGTTAAATACACCTAAGTCAGCTCAATAACTGATAAAGGTCTGTGCAACTTCAGTGCTACCAGGCACGACCTAAGGTAACGAGCCATGCCACGCTTCATAAATACACACAGATCATTTGGGATGTATAATCTTCCTGCAGTTCTGACAGACTTCTGGGAACACGTTTTTTAATTCCTTCCAGTTTGTTTTCTGTGATAAACTAATAATATCATGCTTGTTTTGTATCTCCAGTATTAATTTTACAGTACATTAAGGCATTTATTTATGGTCAAAGCTAAGAATAGTTAATGTTGTATCTAAGTATCCAATCACTTATACTAGAAGCTTAAGGCCTGCACCTGCTTCCCCCTTTCTTTTTCCATAGGTAACATTTTTTTTTTCCTCATGAGCACCTCAATGAAAAAAACAACAGCTTAAAAAATGAAAACCTATGATCCCACCAAAACCCTGCAAGAACAAGTTTGACTCAGGGTATTTTCACAGAAAGCCAGCACAGAACAAACAGAAATACTACCAGCAGTGCTACCATAACCAAACCATGGGATGGGAGGAAACGGAAGCATTTCGACGTACTTTGCAGCTGTTGCATATATCAACAGTCTTTGGAGGAGCAGTGCTCTGAGGGAAAGCAACCGAGTCATTTCAGACAGCTAATGAAATGTTAAGTCTGTCATCTCCAGGTCACTCGTTCCCGCTAACCTTGTTCTGGAAGTAGCTGCCACTGATGGCTGTTTGATGGCTTATGGGGTGGGATGGTGGTCTCCAAGCAGCTCTTCTGCTCCCTCTGCTCTGCACAACACTCTGCTACCGTAACTGATACTCTCTTCAGCTGCCTCATCCGACAGGCAAAGGACTAGATGGATATGAAAACTGAACGGGCCTCGCTCTTTTGAGGAAGCCCTTGTTCAACAGGCCAACAAGGAGGATTAGCTAGATACTCCCATCAGGGTAGGACTGTCAGCCTGCTCCATCAGACCCTTCAGAATAACAACTTCAACTGAATTTTGCATAGTTAACATCAACGTTCCACCTCTTCAAGACATTCTGCTGGTTAAGCAACGCAAGATATGCAACACAAAAATTCTCTGGTATTTTTCAGATAGAGAAGGTCACTTACAAGATCCTCTCTGCCTTAGTTATTCTAACACAAAACAACTAAGAATTTGAGTGTTTAATATTTTAGAAAAGATTGTCAATACTTATTAACTCATAGTGACGATTACAGCGGCCACCGTAATTAGGGGGGATGTAATTATGTGTTGAACTTTATGTGCAAACGGGTAGGTATCTTCATTATTCCAAGACATGTACACTTTAATAAATTCCCCCTGTAGTCACTGATAAAACCAGTTATGTGCAAACACTTTAAAGCCTTCAGCGATGTCTTCAAGGCATATGATTGTCTTATTTAAAGCTGAAAAGAATATTCATTACTGGGTAGTTTTCAGACTAATTTGAATTAAGATACAATTTAAAAGGAGATAACCTTGAAACACACTGATGTTATATGGGACAGAGTTGTGCAAATGTAGGTACATGAGCTACTGAAATTTCGACCCACGTTCTTGGCTGACTGATCTGGGAGAAAGGAAGATCTTGTGCTGCAGTACTCCATGCCCTGAACACTGTACTTTCTCCCCACTCCCTTAAGGAAGAAGCAGTCAACTGACTTACTGCAAGGCTTTTTTTTTTTTGTTCCTACAAAGGAGAAATAAAACACAATGCTGGGTCTTCCTGAAACCAAGACACAGTCAAAACAAAGAATGATCTGGTTTTGGATCAATTATGCCTGAGAAAAAGTGCCATCTATCTGCATCTAAACCACCAGCTGACAATTAATATTCCGTACATGACGTTCCTGAGCCAAAGCCGTACAAGTTCAATACTGAACAAACACAATAGCCTTAGCACTCTTTGTTAAATGCATTGATTATATAATAAAGTTTTATGATCTGTAATGAGAATATAAACGATTTCTGTTGTTACCGGCAAGGATGGTAGCTACTACTCTATATAAGGAGGTTGTATATTTGAAATCAGGCAAAAAATGTTGTTTGTGAAGCCTCCTGCCTTTAAAACATAAAAACTAAGTATGCCTTTACTTTGTACTTACAAGCTGCAATTTCTTTTCCTGGTTTTCTAATTGACCATGCCACAGTGTTCCAACTGAAATAATACTTAAACCTCAGATTAAATGGCATTTTAGGCACAGTTTTCATCTGGGGAAAAGTACTATCTTTTATTTTACTGCCTTGTTTAGTTCTTCATAGTAAGAAATGAACTGTGAGTGTGGGATAACTTTTTAGATTACTATTCCCCTTAAATTACAAAGTATCTCCATAACAAAAAGGTTGGAACTAGTTGATCTTTAAGGTCCCTTCCAACCCAAATGATTGTATGATGCCCTAACAAAAACTATGGTTTCTGAATAGCTGTCACCTAATTCTGTGAAATGTATTAGAAATCAGTAATGTATGCATTGTGTTTTATTATGAGAGATAACTCCCCCACCCCCCCTTCTTTTTTTGAATAGTAGATCTTCCCCCAGTATTCTGCGGCGCTTCTGGGGCACCAGAAGACATGTCATTCTAGCCCCAAATGTTCTGCTTTCTGATGCCCGTTTCTGAACGCTGTGGTAATTCATCAAAACGGCACTGCTTTCACGAGCAACCACCGCAGAACTTTATGCATTCCACACCCATCAGTGAAGCACTTCCCGATTTCTTCTTTCCTCAGGTTAAGCTCATTAAAAAAAACCAACCCCATCGTGAAAAGTAGTACTAAAATTACCCAAAGTCCCAGGGAAAAAGAGGAATAATTAAGCCTGAATCTGCACGGGAAGTCTGAAGCAATGAGCCTTCAGTGGCACAGTAAACTGAAACGATGATCCCAAAGAAGGATATAATGGACATAAGTGGCCTGGCGACTCCTTTCAGTGGAAAGCCAGCTCACTCGATTCCCTTAATCCTGGGAACTGACATTAATTTCTCTGTCTGCATTTTCTTTCTTAACACATCCAACTTTGCGTTAAACGTAAAACCGACTGTTCAAGAGCACCGACTGCTCCGGAGAGTCTGCGTGCATTCTGAAGGGAAAGAAAGGCTTTGCAGCAGCGCCCACAGTGCCTCCAGAGCGCTTCCCACCAGATGTCACTGTGAGCACGATGTTAGTGCTGCGGAGACCAGACGCCTTCCCCGCTCAAGACTCTCACTTCACAGAGCAACTAACCCTATTACCTTCTTTTTGCCTCTTCGTATTGAAGACTTAGTCTGACCTTCTCTGCTAAATTTGATCTACTTCTTGCTCCAACCTGTTGAGGGAAAAAAACCAAACCCAAAATATTAGCCTTATTACTGTGTAAAACTGTTAAATGGATCAACAAAACCTATGCACAGGCTCGAAAAATCACGACTTAAAAAACCACAAGCCATACCCACCTGCAGCCACACACTTGCTGCTAAATGCCTCGTTAGGTATCTACTCAGATGTACAAAACAGTGCTGTTTTCTTTCTGATCCAGTTCATCTATTTTTAACCACTGTACTACCAATTGTCCATATTCCATCAGAGTAAAGCAAGAGCACTTTCAAAGAAAGCTTGCAGTGACTGCACCAAAATTTTGATCTCCTGCTTTGAACTCTGCTGAACTCAGAATTTAGAAGTAAGTCAGTGCATTTCAAAGAAAGACTTCAATAAACTTGCTTCAAAACACAGACAAGCTTAGCTCTTTGTTTGGAAAACCTTGTACAGTCTCTCCCTTACAAACTTAGCTCACAGAACATCAAAGAAGGTACCAAAATTAAGCACAGCTTTCTGTGTATGTAAATATACTGTCAGTGAAACAGAGAAGGTTTTAATGAATCACTGAACAAGCAGTTCCGCTAACAGGATTTCAGCTGTGTGGAATGAAACGGCACGTTTAAATTCTGAGATCTTGTTCCTGAAAATTAAAAACATCTTCATATTTAATTAAGTCTGTAAGGTGAAACATATCCTATAGACAGCTCCAAAAAATACTATCTACTTATGCTGATCTTTGCTGTACTGGAGCTATTTGACTAAATCAAACTGTCATAAATGCTTCATGCCAAAGGTATAAAGTTCATCTGAATCTTGATTTAAATTTTGAGGAGGAAAAACTGGTAACTGATTCTAAATGGTTCTCTCTCCAACACGTGCATCTATATATACACACCCCTATCAGCAACAGTAAACAGCCATTTGATTCCAATTCCATTAACTCCAGCATTTGGATTCAATTTCTCTTTACATCTGACAACATGGAAAAAAGCTCACCTCACCAGAAACGTCAGTCTGAGACCCTGTATCCAGAGTTTGCCTAGACAAACACAGCTGGGAGTTTACAGAGCTGGAACTCAAGTCTGGTTCAGATGTCCCAGTGGTCTGGTCGAGATTGAATTTCTCTCTCAGCTTTGCAAGACTCTGCCCGGGAAACAGAAGGAGGTGGTGTTGAAGTTCCTTCGTACTTTACCGTGTTTATACCAGTTTATCTCCAAAAAAATGTTAACGTAGAAGACACCAATATAAAAATTCTGGGTTTACTTCACATTAAGTAAACTATCATTTTAACCAAGCTGTTGGTAGGTGACACTTTGTCATAATACAAAATCTGCTCCTGTGGTTTTGTGTCTCTTTTGGTTTTGTGGGGTTTTTTGTTTGTTTGTGAGTTGGGTTTTTGGTGGGCTTTTTTGGCTTTTCGAGGGGTTTTTTCCCTTTTACTTGACAACCAATTACATACTTGGCTGATTGAAAAAAAAAAATCTGCTTTCAGAAAAGGAAATAGGGCAATTTAGATTTGGAAAACTTTCATTGAGTTAGAAAATGTCCATGCATCTCAAAAACATACCTCTTACTCTTGTTCACTTAAAATTGTGGTTTAAAGGTAACATCTACATTGTACCTTACACCCAAGTTCAGAAATCTAGATTCTCTGACTGATGTATAGTGGCTTTTTGAATTACAAAAGTCACAGGCTTCAGTTTCTGCATCTGAAAATAGATTTTAATACTAGTTTGGCTCAAAGAGTTTTGAGAATCCCTTAAAAAGTATAAAATGCAAAGTATTTTTTATCAGGTGTTTGATCAGTTACTCATGTGTCATGGTAACTCCGGCCAGCAAAATACCACGAAGCCAATCTCACATCTCCCCCTCCTGTTCCTCCAGCGGAGGGGGAGAATCAGAGGAAAAAGGTAAGGTAGCTTGTAGAATTGAGATAAGAACTATTTACTAATTGAATATAAATGAATATATAACAATACTAAGTAATTAAAACAATAGAAAATGAAACATGTGATAGAGTTGCTCACCACGCACCGACTGATGCACAGCCAGGAGCTGAGTAGTGAGAGTCAGAATCGGACAGCTTGAGAGCCGGAGCCCGAGAGCCATTGCAGCAGAGTCCGAGCGCACCCCATGAGGGACAGCGCAACCAGGAAAGCCAACCGCCCCACCAACTCACTGATGAACGCACTAGCAAAGGAGTCAGCAACACTAACTAGTCAGTCGCTAACACAGGAGTTAGCGAAGGAGTTGAGGAGCTGACAGAGGAGTTAAAGGAGCCAGTAAAAGAGTGTAATGGCCTCCCAGCCCACTCCCCGCTTATGTACCGAGCATGCCGTGGTGTGGAATGAAATACCCCTTTGGTCAGTGTGGGTCAGCTGTCTGAGCTGTGTGTCCCCACGCTGCCTGTAGCGCGAGAGTTGGGAGCGCAGCTGCAGTATCAGAAGCTGGGGAAGACCATGAATTTGGTGCAGGCGCGCCAGCTAAAAAGACACCTTGTCAGTACCCTTCTCAGGGCAAATCTAAAACGCAGCTTCATGCCAGCCACTGTGAAGAAAGTTAACTCTTTCCTGACTAAACCCAGCACATCATGTTAAGACAAATTCACACAAAACTATATTAACCATTCAAAATACCTTCATTAAATCTTGTTTTTCTCGCTCTCCTGAACTTATTGCCTTTCTGATAGACTTCAGTTCACTAAGGATGGCTTTGGCCTCACATAGTTCATACCCACTCTGGCCTCCAGACATTTTTTGGTCAATCCTGTGGAAAGGGAGAATATTAATACTGCATACAGAAAACAATATTAACGTCTCTGCTCTTCTGCTTCAGGCAGAAGCATAGAGAACAGAAAGGAAAGAAATAAGACAACATTTCCTGCAATAGACATGCAAAGAGGAAAAAGGACATTGAGGTCTCCACTAAAATACTTACTACTTAATCCTTGGCAAAAATGTCAAGCTATCTACCACATACACAGTGCCCAGTGGATGGGTTTTGCTGACAGCAGCAAATTTCCATGGGAAAATACTTAGGTTGGCTTTAAAACCACCTCAGCTAAACTACTGGGGCCTTACCAAAGGCAGAGCCTCCACAAACAGTTCTAGTTGATCCAGTCTTAAAGACTTAAGGGGCACAGAGCACTAAAGACTCCTACACAAGCTACCAGCAGTATTCCTGACAGCACTGTCAAAATTCCCATCCCCACTGTAACGCTCTGCAGCACAGAAGCAGCTTTTGAGTACACCTTTCATTCTATTCATTATTTGCAGTCCTTACAGAAGCAGAATTTATTAGTGGCAGCATTCCTCTACCCAGACTGAGATCAGGACGTGGGCAGACAGGCAAGCTTCTTGGTAAAGCTAATCAGCCTGGCAGAGAAGAAACGAAACCAGCTCCATTCTGGTCTCAGCTTCCCTCTCATTCACCCTAATCCTAGGCATTAGCAGTCTAGAACAGCTGTTCTGCTCAGCCAGTCACCAGGCTCTCTTTATTCACAAAATCCCTGGATAATTAATACCATGTGTCATACATCGGATACTATATTAAATTCCTGGACTATAAATGATTTTAAAAACTGTAACTTGAAGATAACAGAATGAAAAAGCCCTCAAACTCAGAGGTAAAGAGATATTTAATTTTAGTGTTTTCTTATTTACTTCAAGAATTAAAGTTTGCAAACACATTCTTCTGACCTCTAGTTTAACTGAATATTTCATAGCATCACAGAAATGGCTGCAGCTATGCTTCACAAAATTAAAACCAACAGCCGTCTTCACAAAAGTCAAGCACCTAGTAGAGAATACATTCTCTTTTAATGCAATTGGTTTCCTGCTTTTATCATCGTCCATCATCTTTGCCGAAGACATTAACCTTGTGGGTGAGACACGAACAAACATTTCACGATCAGAAGCGATCTTGAGCATCCCCTACAAGAACAGAAACTCACACAAACACCTGTAACAGTATTCTATTTTGCTGCCAGCTCTGTGCACAAAGATACCACGGTTCTGAAGTGGCCTTTGAGGCTGTGAGCACGTCTGTTTTCCTTTCTCCACATTTCAGTTTTTGGACAAACCAGAACTGCGTTTGTGTAAGAAAATTACCTATGTGACTCAGCACTCAGATTCCTATTCAAGGATGTATTTGTTTCAGCTTGAGGGTTCCTCAAGCTCTTTTGCAGGTAGGCATGCACTGTCAGACAACACTCAATTTTTGGTAACTTATCAGGTCACCAAAGGTCAGAGAGATACAGGATATGCCAATAATTGCAATCGTGAATGAACGGTTGGGTAATACACCACATGCTGCCTAGTAATATGATGTGCCACATTCAAATCACAACTGCATTATTCTGTGTATAATTAAGATGGACAAGAAGGATCTCTGGCATAGAAGATATTCCATCTTCCTGTTTTAAATTAATGGGATTAGTACTGTTTGAAAGTGGCTGACAATTTCAAAAACAAACGTCCATTGTGTTTCTGTGGAATGCTGTTGACAGTTTCTGAAACATGCTTTGGATTCCTATCAAAATGGCTTGTGAGCAAGCTGCTTTAAAACAATACTTCATTGTTGAATTAATATAATAAAACCAGCATGATTGGCTAACCTTTAATCCTGGGACAGCAGCATGAGTTTTTATTACCTTAAGCTTTAGAATCAATACGTCTTTCTTCTTTTAAATTTTGCTTCAAATGAAATTTGATTTACGGTTAAATAAATTCAATCAACTATCCTTTTCTCCCTTCACTCCTTGCTAGTCTTTGTATTTAAATAACAAACAAATCTTGCATTTGTGCCTCAGTCAAACTGAAGGAGGATAGGGACTTGACTGGCATCCTCCTAAGGTGCTGAGGGTTTTCAGTTCCCAACTGACTTCAAAACCTTCATACCAGAAAAGTATTTTTTGTCCATTCTGACATGTCTCTAATTATGACTGGCCATTTTCCTGGACCAGATTTTTGTTCTCTCACTTAAAAAAATTCCTGAATAGAACTGATCTATTAAAATGCACAGGCAATAGCCTACAAGATGTTTTGGTTAGAATTGGGATTAAAGTCTAATCTCTCAGCTAAAAAACCACAGATGCTCCATCATCCTTTGCAAACTACTTCTCTGCATTTTAGTACTCTACCTGGAAGATGGAAACGCACTTCCCGTCTCCCACCCTTCATCTATCTTCCCTATACATTCTGCAAGCTCTGCCGCCCGGACAGAGGCTGTTACTTATCTGACACTATGCTGCCGTACGCAGGAGGTCCTGTGAAGAAAGCTGAACGAACGCAGACAATATTACATTAACGCGGCACCGTTGCTTCTGCCACCGGAACTAAGTGCGCTGGAAGCACACAGCTCTGCATTTTACTGCGTAAACGTGCCCTTAATGTACGGGTACACAGCACAGTACAGAAAACAACTGGTGTTAATGCATTTCTGTTCACGAGTCACGAAAACACGCTTGTTCGCAAGGTTTCCTCTGCAGCAAGTTCTCTGTGCTGTCAGTTCCAGTTAATGTTTCAGGGCCCAAGGCTGTAAGTCAGGAGCAGCAGGAAGTGCTCCGACCAAAAAAATATAATAAAATCACTCCCTAAGAGTCCAGCTGGTTAGACACCCAGAATGCTCAGCCAGCCCAGCATCGGCCCTTTGGACACCAGGCATCCCGGGAACTGGAATGAAGGAAGTCAGGTCTCTCACACTCAACTTGTGACTCATTCCAAACCCTGCACAGTTGTGCACCATTTACTCCCCCGAGAGCAGCACCCTTCTCTCTTTCAAGCTCAGAGGTGGGGAAGGAGGAAAGACACACCTAATTGTTTTTTCTTATTTTTAACGTCTTAAACAGGACACGCAAAACAACTGACCTCTTCCTCGAGACACTTAACCACCCCCCTTCTTTCTGCCTCTTTGCAACACAAGCTACCTCATGGAAAAAAACCAGGAGGGGGACCAGATTTCTCATGTTAACCTTGCACAACAGGTTTGCCATTTCGACCGGTTTCCTGCTTCCTAAATACAACAAAGAGTTATTAGATTCTCATTTTTGCCCCCAATAATTCCCTCACAGAAGATGGACCAAAGTCCATGCCGAAATAAGAAACCAGGCAACTGAATTAAGTCAGTTTCAACTATTTTCTGTTACTCACTGTTGCAGTGTTTCAAAGCCCTGTTCCTTGTACAGCAGCTCTTGCTTCATCTGAGAGAGTTCCCTCTTCAGCTTCTTAACCTTGTGCGTTAAATCAAAGCAAGAGTTAGAGAATTCCTCTTGTTAAACTGCGTAACACACGGCTTTGAACAATTAATGTATCCTCTACATCAGATGAGACAAGAAAAGAGAGTAAATTGCTCTACTGGCACACATTAAAAACAAAAGGATCTGTTCTCTTCCCGGTGTCTACGGGCAACATGCTTTAGTATTAAAGGGACACAAGCAGATTAAATCACATTCCTTATTTGTATCGATACCACACTGTGTTATTAAACCTGAGAGAACTTTAACAAGTAATTTACTTCTCACTTGTTAAGCATGCGTTCCAACTGTCCTACAGAGACATGCCTGTTTATTTTTAGGCTTATTATATTTTCATTTTTTCATTCCAGGAAGCTCTCAAGACATATGCACTGGAAAAGACAAAGTATGGACTTTTTTTTTTTTTAAAAAAAAAACTATGAACCATCCTTTCTTACAAAGCTTTACAGACACTGGATCCCTAAATATATCATTCACATTCATCTAATTTAAAGACAACAATGACTAAATGCATTTGGATCGCAAATATACGCGACTATTTAATAGAATTCTCTTTGGCAAAACATTCCCTGCTTTCCCTCCATTTGCATGCTCAATTGCTTTTTAATCTTAATATTGCTATTTCAGATGTTAGCAGCTATGAGTGCACTACAAAATATTTATGAATCAAGACTAAATAAAAAATTCCTCCATTTAATTTTTTATGTCACACCTCCCAAACGTACTAAAACAAAGTTTCTGGACCACTTATAAAAGAAGTGTACTGTAAGAGAAAATCAAACACCTCGGCATAAGCAGAGAGAGAAATGCCTCCTTGAAATGTGGAGTCCCAAATTTTGCTATTTAAACATCTATATCTGGTTCGTTTACACTCTACATACTGGCCAAATATTGTTAGGCTTTTTAACTTTCCAATCAGTAAGGTGAAAAAAGGAAAAGCCTGCTGGAAGTCCTCTGCTCTCACCTACACTGGGAAATTCTTGCTTGTTTTCATATAGGTCCTCAGATATTCAACTATTTTGAAAAACGGATTACATTGAAATAAAGGATTTTGAACACTTTAATGAAATTAATTTTAAAATATGTCTCCGGGAGTTTTTGTATCCAAATCCCCTTAAACTTCCTACTTGGTGCTATTCTTTCAATAAAGAATAATTTTTAAGAAGTGAGATTCCCATCGTGCCAGGTAACCAACAGTACTGAGCACAGCAGCTGCTGTAGCTCTACAAGAGACTTAAGAGTGCTCTGCATGTCTAAAATAACGAGCGATTTGGGGGGTTCTTTGTATGGGTTTGTGAACGATACTTAGGTATTGAAGTTTGCAGCCTCTGCCTAATGAATCTTCCGGGACAGAAATAAAATGCTTTCAATCTCCATTTTCACCAGAGCAAAATCTGTTCTCTAGATGAGGGGTTAGGTTCAGGATTTTAGGAACTATCATCACTAGGTTGTTTTACTTGACAGAAAACTGGTTTTATTTTGATCATAACGAATAGTTAGCATGATAAATAGGCAATGTTTTCAAGTACACTTTCAGCGCTCCACACCAATTTCTTCCCAGACTGTCACGGACACCCCGAGAATAATCTCTCAAGTGTTCTGATCAAGGTTATAGAAAAAGAACAGATATCACCTCAGGTATCACCAACAGATATATGAAAGAAGTCCCAACTTTGCTGAGAAACACAGAATGGCTCAACTTTTTTATTTTTTAAATCAGAAATGTGAACTTATAGTAAGTAGCAGAAGGCACACTTGATTTCAACTTAGAGGATTGATCTCTCCAAAACCCGTACATTTTTCCTCAAGATCATCTTCTGAGTGTCCTCTGCTGTAATTTGTCATCATTTCAATGATCAAGAAACGTGAGCTAGGCACATTATCCTAGAAGGATGTGACCTACATCATAATATAGACCCTGTGTTTACCGCATCATATTTGCATTAAACTATTCTTATGCGCCTTGTCTTCTCCAAAACTTTCATGTAATTTCCCCCCTTGTCACAACTCTTCACTTGTTTTATCCTTCACCCCCTTCCTACAGCTTCTGCACATTATCTTAAGTCACCTGACAGGCTTCTCGCTTCCTCCTTCTCAGCGCATCTTCAAGTGGGCTCCTGTGCTAACCCCCTTCTATTCCCGGCACTCAAGTACTAACGGAACAATGACAAAAAACCTCTTGATATTTTATAAAGTGCCCCCCCCCACTCGCTGCATATGCATAAACCATACTGTGATCACATACGCTTTGTGTTGGTTGAATTACCTTACCCATTACACTACTTAAGACCCCAAATGGCCCCCCTCGAAGTCCGCTGCAGGATCAGATCCTTCAATTTTGATCTTGTGAGAAAGGTCTTTCTTCTCCTGCCTATTTAACAGCTGTCTGATTTCTATCACATTTTCTCCACAACCTATAGTGCAATAGGCAATTCCTGTATCCAGCAGGCTCCACATGCAGGCATTAAGCACAGCTAACATGGAAAAGGCCAACAGGCAAGACAGAACTTCCTCGAAAGCCGAGTTTTCCCCTCCAGCCACCTGACATAACCAGTAACCTCAAGCCAGTGAGAGAAACAGGTTTAGTACATCTGACCTAACAGTTCACTAAACAATGTGCACATTCTGAGTAGCTGGCTAGCAGCTTACTAATGATTAACTTTGCTCCTCATCAAGTCCACGCATGCATATACCGTAAAATGCCAAAAGGTGGCATATTAGCAAAGCATCTTCAAACATTCAAACAAGGGTAAACTATGATAACAGTCATACCTCTCTTGCCATCTTCCATGACAACCACTTTCCAGCCCTAGCATCACAGGGCTCCACTTTCTCTTATCTCAATGATTTTCATATCCAGTGGCTTTGGATGACAACACACTTTATGCTGACACAGACATTCTTGGACTTGCACCCTTCTAAACTCTGCAGACAAGATTCAGGTCACCTATTTTAGGCACGTATGTGACTTGGACTTTGCAACGCCAATAAATCGGGTGTTGGGAACCAGCAGGATATTGGGTTCCTTAACTCCAAGAAGGAATGAAGAGAGGAAAGCACCGCCAAAAATGAATTACTGTGATTAACACATCTGCCTCTCTCCTCAGGTAACAGACAATTTGTAGATCTGCAGCCAAGAGATTTTCTCCTCCAGTGTTGAAATAAGTTCTCTCACTACCTTCCCCTCTCCTTAAAGGATATGGGGCGAGAAGTTGAGATTGGTAGAGACGAACACGTGTACAAGCAGTCAGGAGGGCAACATCCAGACACCGGTTTTACAGTGTATTCCACCCCTTGATTTACACTGGGTTTTAAAAAAAATTCTAACGCGCTATTCCACAGCCCCTTTTAAACATTAATGGTTTTGAGCCCTAATCATAACGCTGCTCCAGGTGCAGGAGGATGTTACTTTCCCAGACTCCTGTGAGTGCTGCTCTGTGCTGAAACCAGGAGGGGGCAATGGAGGAGCTGCGGATGTCACCCTGAGATGCTGTCTCCTTAACCTGCAGGGCTGGAGCTCACTTTTCTTCATGCCTCACTACAGAAAGCCTGGGCTATCCATCGAGCGTTACATGCTGCTGCTTAAATAAATGAACTCCCTCTATAGATTTTAAATGTCTTCCACACCATTTCCCCCTTATTCGAGATAAATCCCCTAGAGACCAACCTGCAAATGAAAGTTCCGTACGTGGCGGCTCCGTGAGCCGCCGCACTGAACGCAGCCGACCAAATACTGGAGTTTTGTTCGGCAGCAGCGATTTCAGAACACGAATGCAAACTTTCATTCTTCATCCCAACTGTTCCGTTTCGACAAAACAGGGTGACGTTTCACACCATTGTTGAAAAGGGGTTTTTAAACTAACAGACATTCGTGAGGCAGTTCACGTGGCTAATGGTGCGTTTCTCACCAAAGGATTGTGTAAAAACAGTCATCTAGCTGCAGCTCACCTTGGCCTATTATTCCTTTTCTATTTTCACCTACAGATTTTTCCTCTTCCTTTTAAAAACAAAAGCATACAGGTGAAAACAGTTAATCAGATTTACTTAAACCCACATCTAATTAGAATATCTTGTCCAATTTTCCCCCAAACTTGTCATCTGAAAGTAACAGACAGCTTTAAAAATTAAAAACAACTCTGAATGGTATTTAATAAGAAAACTAGGAGGATTCAGTACCAGGATACAAGACACACCTGCTAGTTCAAGCTTTGCTTCTCCTCTAGTCATCAACTTTGCACACAGAATACAAATGAATAGGAGAGTTAAGAAGTCTCACCCTTAATCTTGTAGTGGAGATTTCAGCCTTCAGTATGTCAGGGTCATACTTTGTGCTTGATGAGGAGCCAGAGAACACTTTTTTTAAAAAAGACAAAAAAGAACAAATATTTAAAGTACTTTAAAATTATTAATTAGTTCCTTCCTCAAGTAATCTGCATTGATCTAAAAATATGAAGGGCAGAAAACCATACAATACTTTAAAAAAAAAAAGAAAACTTTTACAGGGTAGTCGGCATTGCAGGTTGGCAATAATTAATGATTAATCAAAGTTTCCCCCGTCTTTTTCCCCTACCCATAATTTTAATCTGCACTGATCTAAAACTATGAAGGGCAGAAAACCATACAATACTTTAAAAAAAAAAATACTTTTACAGGGTAGTCGGCATTGCAGGTTGGCAATAATTAATGATTAATCAAAGTTTCCCCCGTCTTTTTCCCCTACCCACTGTTTGGTATCTTTCCTCCTTTGTCTACCCCAGGATCCTAAAGTAGCACCTCATTCTCCCTGGCTTTCTACCCATTGCTTTCTGTTCCCATTCTTCTGGCTGAGTCATCTTCCTGGAAGTTGTAATTTCTAAATTTCTAAAGGAGATTTCTGGAAAGCAGAAGAAGATTTATCGAGAAGCCTCAGAGATCCAACACTCGGTTCATCCCCAGCTGTACAAGTTACTGCTATCACACTACTTCTAAGGGCGATGTTTAGCCAAGGACAGGCTTCTGACAGCACTTTCTGCATGCCAATTCCGTGACCAACACTGTAACGCGTATCTCTACTTCACCCCTGATCACAGCACGCAGGCCCCAGAGCTGCTGCATGCTATTCCTACAAAGCAGCAACGAATGTTCTTCCTGGTCTCCCGCAGCCACCTGCCAACACTGTCGGGTCGTTTCAGCGTGCAGCCATGAAGTCCAAGAGATCCTATTAATGCTGAACCTAGATTTGGCAGTATTTTCTTCTGACAAACTGCATGACAAAATAGATTTCAGAGCCAACTGCTCCAAACCACAGCTCAAAGGAGTTCAATTGTATCAGAGAGAAGAAGGTTCTCTCCAGCAGAATCTCTTTATATTAAATAATAATAATAAAAAAGTAGGGATGCTATTGCTAAAGAAGCCAGAGTACCAGGGCTTCATAGCAAGCCTTGAAACACTCATCCAAAAGAGAGAGAGGATCCCCCACAAGGCACAGATCAAAGAAGTTAACATCGTATTCCTGACTGTACTTACGGCTTGTACGAGAGCTTGATTTTTCTTTGTAGGCATCATTCAGCCGTACATACTCATCCAGGGCAAGTGCTAGCCTCTGTTCTTTCACCTGGTACAGTTCTTTCTGCGTACTGAGAGCATCCTGGGCTACCATAAGGTAATCTTTCAACATTCTCTCTTGTTCTTGCCTCCATTGTTTCCTGGGATCTTCTATTTGTGTTGTTTCTTTATAGGAGAAAAAGGGAGGATTTAGAGAGACGTTTGCTGAAATCAGTTGACAACTACGCTGTTTCTTTGCCTGTAATCCACAGTTACAGAACTCTCAACCACAGCTGGTCTTTGGTTACTGAGCAGAGGCTCAATTTTATTGAAGGTTTTCTTTGCCACAACAGTGCGGGTAAGAAACAGTATGTAATGGATCAATTGCAAAATTAGGAATTAGGGTACAACAGGTAAATGCCTACGTAGATTATTCCCTCATCTTCAACCTTGAATAACATCCTAAAGCTCAAGAACACAATTGTTTTCATCAGAGTATTTGGATATAATTGGATCAATAAAATCTCTCGGTGACATCTTAAAACTGAATGCACTTCTGAAGAAAAGTGAAAAGCAATCTCAGCTATTACATTTTTTTTAAACCCCCCTCCTCCCCACTTCATTAATTTTTACAGCCATATGTTATTCATGTTTTATAGTGGTTATCTCTCTCCTTTCCCTCTATAAAAACAGTTTTATCTTTTCCCCTGTAACTGAACTAACAGAACATGAACTCTGCAGATGGTCTCACCTAACTCCATCCCTAACCCTGCTAGGCACTGGGTCCAAGACACAACTTTCTCCTGTGGTCACCTTCAGAGGGCACATCACTCCATTGAAGACAGGTGCCCAAGATACATGGGACAAAACTGCCTTTTTGAGGCGTCTACTTCTTTCCACTGACTTGCCAGGTAACATCAATGAGTAGGCTGAGCAGACAATTCACAAAGGGCTTCAGGTCCCCACTAACTCCAGCAGCCATGCAGAAGTCCGACTTGCATCGAATGTTGCAAGATCAGACACAACATAGTGGTATATATTAAAAAGTATGTGATGAAATCAATCTAATCGTGGGATTTAAGATTTTTATCTTTTTTTAAATGTAACCATGCAAGGAGAAAGACTTAAGGCTGAGCGTTCCATCTTACCATTAATATTTCCTGCCTGGGTTCATTCCATTTTGAAGCCATACAATGAATATTCTTCCCTTCAAGCTTTAGCAAGTACAACGTTCTCCTAAGACACAGCCGTCAAAAGTCTGAAATCTAAATGCAACCGTGGCACCACACTGCATTTTCTTTGGAAGTTACATACGATAAATCTACATAGCTCTACACAGATAGAAAGTAACATTCAGTACCCAAGTATTTAATTGCAAAGTATTTACTTCAGAATTTTTCTGCATCCCATAGAACGAATCCCGTAGAATCCTAAACTGACATCGTCTATGGAACTACTGCTGTTTTTGTAAGCAAATAAATACATGTACACCACCCTCCCTCACCCCTCCATGCTCATGGTTCCCTCCATGTACAAACATGACAGGCTTTTGTATTTCCACTTGCGAAAGGTATTTCTTGGATGTACACAATGGATGCGTAGAGTATAAATCACATAAACCCAAGTGTGGTGCACAACAGATTAAAGCAGAGAAGCTTGATACACAGTTGGTTTTCCAATAACCCCAATGGGAACACTCTCTCCAAAACCAATGAATCTATCCATGTTTATAGCCACCTGCTCTTTTCCACAAAGATACCAGGCACACAAAGAAGCAAATCGATACCTTTTCTTCCCTAAACGGTCAGCATGTGTCCCGATCTGTGGCAACTTACTGCTCCTGGGCTTTAACACACCTCCACACTCACAGTTATTTACACAAGGTGAGAAGTGCTGGTTTCCAGAGCTGTCCTTTTTTGAGAAGCAGGATGAAGAGCATGAAGCAGGATTTCTCATGGGTCAGTGACCAAATAGGATAAATGCAGTTATGTTGGTCTTTTAGAAGAATGTAATGATGTGATTGTGTTTTAAGAGTGCAACCAGCAGCCACCAAATAATCTTACAAGATTGGAAGGTCTCATCTTCGAGCATGTTGTAGGTAATTGCCTTGTCGGTTTTAAGTGAGGATTGCTCAACATGCAGCCCAAAGACCAAATGGAGCCTGCAGAGTCCTAAAACGTGTCCTACAGATGCCCTGTCCTTGTGACTGCAAGAGAAGGACAAAGCTGATCAACAGCAGATTATTTTGTATTGCTGACAAATACAATCAAACATTTTTGCCTCTCCAAGCTGCATGTGCAAAACAATACTGTGGTTGTATGAGCTAACATCTTTTATACTGACAGTCAGAAACAAGTTAAAGGTAACCCTGCATTTTTAAAATGCCTGTGTAGGTACACAGGCTAGCCAAACTAGTTTCATCCAATTCTGTCTGCATGTGTTTTATTCCACAATGAATGCTCAGTCAGGGAAATACATAACCCTGGAAAAAGCAAAGCAGGACTGGAATGACTACCCCAGAATTGTTACTCAAATTTTACCAAGCAGAGAAGGCTCTGGAGTGTTTTTCATTCTATGTCTTCCTAAATATTATGAAGTGGAAAACCCAAGGAAGCTTATCACTTGTTCACCAAGTTGTTCGTGTATCTGTATCTATATATAAATATGTGCCTTCTTAGCAGCACCATATGCTTGTTCATATATAATTTACAGTTGTCTCCATTTTAATCAATAGGTTTACCCCACAGAGAAAAAAAAAACAGAGACAGAACTATGGATAATATTTCTGGTGCTCTAGTGCTGCATTTTGAAAAGTATGTTCATTTCAGTACCTTTCAAGAGCCAATAAAAATTTTTTAAAAGCAGAGTTCTCCTTTCAAAAACAAATATTTATATTTCTCAGAGTAAAGCCTCACCAAGATAACTTTTTTTTTTTTTTTCCTTGGAGAAGAATGTTTTAAGCACCTGCTGTTAAGGTCAAACTTGCATACACCAGAGCTACACACATGTTGTTGTGGGAACAGCCTGCTGAAAAAAAAGCCCTTCAATGCTTAAACCAAAGAGTGAGATTTAAACCACAAAGGACATACATTTTCCTAGTGGTATTATTCAACAGGTGATGTAAAATAAACTCGGGATATCTCATTCCTTTTTAAGGGCAGATAAAGGTTTCTCCTGGTGACTGCAACAGGATGCCTTACAACCCTGACTACAGCAGAGGGGAATCGTGCAGTAAATGGATTGCTGGCTAGACGGAAGGGGAGATGTTATTTCTGCTGGTTGGGTGAGGAGTAAGCACTGTTTATGAACCCTAAACAGAGGTGTAGGGTTGTATCTGTTCTAGAAAAGGCTAACTGGACTTTATCATCAGTGGAGAATGAACAACTCACCCCCTTGAGCATGACCTCTCCACCACCTTCTGCATCACCAGATTGTTAAATTCAAGAGTTCAGCTGTTACTTGTACAGAAAATTAAGAAGTTACACTGGTCATTGTTTTCTCTGGCATAAACTTAGATATGAACTAAAGGACTCTCTTTAAAATGATTCTTTAATCAATTAAGAGTTGTACATCAGGCTCTATCAGGCGCACTGCTCAGATTTCAGAAAAATCTTGATACATCAATCTCCTTTGCCCAATCAGAATGCAAAATAAGGAACCATGGTAACAGAATGAGGAGGGCGGTGGTGTGCCTAATATTCAGGTTACACATTCCTAACCTGACTTGGTTTTAGCATCATGTGGCAAAGCCACTTGCAAACCAAAATTACTCAATTCTATTAGAACTCTACTTAAAATCCATTAATTTAAATTGCTGCAAGTGCCTAGCTAATAAAATTATAAAAAATTATAAGCAAGCAATTTATTTCCTCCTGTTTTTAAAGATCTAAGTGACTATCCGCGCTGGGGGGGAAATGCTGTGGGACAGAGAACACGAGGCCTGGCCCAGCGGAACCGCACCAGCGTCAGGATGGCACGCTCCACCCAAGGACGTTCCTGTGCGCCGAAACCGTCACAGCTCTGTAACGTGGAAGAGCAAGCTGCACTGGCTTTAATCATACTACTGTTCACGAAACACGCTCCTCCTGGCTCGCGGCCAGCCTGGTTTGATGCACTTAGAACTCAGCGAGGAATCTGGCCCAAACAATAATTCAGAACCAAATTGCCAGGACTGACTTTACACCTTGGAAGTTTTATTTCTTTGGCTAGAATGTGCTTCCAGATTATGCAATGTTACACATGCTCTGTGTAATTATACACAAGACATAGATTACGTATAGGATACAGGCGATAGTCTGGCATGCCGTTTTTTTAAATGAGGTATTTTCATATGCTATGTTCCTGTCCGCTATCAAGAGGCTCTGCCAAATTTTTACAGTCTAGTTGAACAGAAGGAAACGATTACCTTATCAGCAGTAGATCGTATTTCCCTAAAATACATGAAATTAAAATCCCACTAGAAAATCCCACAGGGAAGGGAACAGCTCCCTGACGCGTTACTGCTAGACACGAGAGAATTGGACATTTTACTACAGGATTAACAATATGTGGAAGCAATAGTGTTCCAACATCTCCCCTTGCCAAACAAAATAATAGCGTCGATTGGCTCTAGAATGACCCACATATAAGCCGTCTTCAGTCAAACACGCTGCATTTAGGCAGCACAGTTAGAGAACAAGTATTCTCAAGTGGTCCCACTAAAAAAAATGCCGGAGATGCCAGATTGCTGCTTGAGAAGGACACATACACAGCAAGAGGAGACAGAGTCATGACCTTATACTTTTCATCCTGAAGATAGAGCTCATCTTTTTAAACACATACCCGTATTATTCCAGTTTGTAAACGTGGCAGAATCACCATCCCGGAACAGAAGCTATTCCAAGGGTAACTAGTTGACCTGACTAGAAATCAGGACTAGAGACCTCAGCTTTATAGGGAGGAGACCAGGGGGAGTTGTGTTCCCTGGCTGTAATAGCCCTCCTTTTTGCAGTGATGGTTTCTACCATGTCACCTCAATGCACACTTCCCAGCGTTACACATTCGCGTGTTCGCTCCTGCACAGGCTCTGGTGCTCGCTCAACCCAGCACAGAGCCTGTTCGACGCACTAAACCCACCCACTCGCTGGCTCCGAAAGATAACACGGAAGCAGATACATCATGTTCTGGCAGGTTAGGTGAGTTGTGCCAAGTTACCAAAGGTCCAGTGAGAGGAAGAATAAAGGAGGAAGAACCACCCAGCTGGGGAAGGAACTGGACATCCTTATTTTGGCAGCAACAAGCCTACTTACGATTCTACTCATCCATTAGAAGAATCTTAAGTATGGATCTACACCTCAATACCATACACCTTCTCAGCTCACATCATAACTTACAGGGAAGTTTCCAACTGTAGAAACCAGGGCTACAATACAAGAAGTGGCAAAACTGCAGTGGCTGAGCCCTGAAAATCACGTGCTTCTGACTGATGCAGAGCATGCCACAGACAGCCGGCTGCACCACGTCACAACTCTGCCAGATACCCTGTGTCTGGGTGGCAATTTCTCCGCCTGAAATAGTAGGTGATGAAAAGATAACTCCGTTACCCCCGAAATCTCTGTTTATCTTGCATAATAACTGAAGGACTACCACCTCCAACCAAACAGAATCCCACCTTCAAGAGAAGTAACACAGATCTCCAGACCCTATGTTTCGGATCACTCACCTCTGGTGCTTCTCCTGAACCCCAGTGACTGAACAAACTGTGCAAGCTAAACCCTGACAGGTTTTTGAATAGCCCATGATGCCTTTGCTGCGAGAGGATTACATCCTGCTCCACAGAGGTGGGTACCGGCAAGGAAGCCTACTGCATGCTGAGGGCAAAGGGCTGCAGGCAGCTGCAGCGACTAGTCAAGATTTCAATGGTATCTCGCACAAAAGCGTCTCAAGATGACACAAACAAAGCACACAACCCTTTGACATACAACATCAGAAGAGGAAAAGCGGTGTCTGGTATCAACCATCACAGGATAACGCGAGTTAGCCTAGTGGTGGGTGGTGAAAGCCATTTTATCAACACATTACATCATTACATCACTATGGATGTGTTTATTCTACAAGTATATCCCACATTTGCTAAACTAACTAGCTTTCAAATCTCCAGTACTTTTGCCTGCAATCAGCCAAAAATACACTTAAAAAAAAGTGCAAATATTACTGCATTGTACTTCAACTGGCGTTAACAATTATTGCAGGCAACCGAGATGCACGTCTTAATGAACAGCAAAGGAGCAAATGTACTGGTTTCAGGGAGAATAACCAAGTGTTACCAGACTGGCTTAAGGAATGCACTTTATTGTTTACATACCAGAGCCTCTCTGCATGCATATTTTTTTTCCTTATTCCTTTCCCACCCCTACTTTTTAAAATACTTACAATTCAAACTCAAACAACAAGAAAAGCAATTCATACCCAAAAGTTTGAGGAAGAATTCACAAACAAATATTTCATCATTTCACACGGATGTATTTGTTCAATAGGGACATAAAAATAAAGAACAGCACACTATAGAGCCAGCAGTTTCAGTGAGACTGTGCAGCCCAACAGGATGACATGTAGAGTGTCTTAAAAATGATCTAACACACTGCTGGATACCCAAAGAAATCACATTCTACCACACAGTAAGATGGAATATGGGTTTTAAAGAGAGACGTGGAAGAAAATTAGGATAATCAGAGTATGCTCTGAACTGAGGTCCCTACAGTTTGTTGCCTGCCATACAGCCTGCACACAAAAAATGTCTCCTCTCTTCCAGACACCTTCTTCACTTTCTCACAAAATAATTCTGTGCTTAAATTTGAGTAATGAGAGAAAATGAGAACATTTTCCAGCTATACTGTGCAAGCATGAGCAGATTTCCAAGAAATATTTATTTTGAGATTTTTACTAAGAAATATTTAACATGTTATCCTTATGGCACACTAGTTTCCTCTAGACATCGGGTAGCATATGCTTATATATCTGAGTCAAATGCAGTAGAAACTGAGTATTTTGCTCTACATTATCCAGTAAGCAGGTCATGTTCTACTGATACGGCTATCAGAACAAAGACCTAAGAAAAACATACTTGTATGATCTTTACATGACAGTCAGAAGCTAAAATCATCTTTAATCCAGAGCCTGCATTGCTCAAGCCCTCCTTCTGTAGCCAGCAGGCACTAGGTTACTCTAATCCCTTCCTATAACCAGGGCGCAGAGAAGATAGTTGTAAAGTTAGATTCAAGAGAAGATAGACTGCACTTGGGTTTTCACTATGTGTGTTTGCTGACCGTAAGGAGTCTTTATAATTGCTTCTCCAATGCTGGCAAGTCACCTCTTGCCTAGAAGATGGTGACAGCTCATGGGAACAAACGGTGCACATTTATGATCAAGGTACACCACTTGACTCCCTCAAGCTAATGGTAATTGCAGACTCATAATGGAATTTTCAGATTTCTTCCTTGTCTGAAAATACAGTCTGGCATACTTTGACAGATACAGATGTTCAAGAGTCCCAGCCTGGAGTCAGCCCATGCACAAAAATTCCCGCATAATATAAAACCAGTTTTATAGTTTTATTTTTTTACCAGTTTTAAGATAAACCAGTTGCACAGGCATAAACTGGGATGAAAGCCTTTATGATTACAAGAAGAAATAGAATACCTGTAGTTAAAATAGTGTTGTAAGTGAAAACAATGAAGGTCAATAGCTAGGCTTTGAAAGTTTAAGAAGGAAGGAAACCAAGTGGGGTAATAGGGAACTCCAATGACTTTTATTCTCAAGCTAAGCAGACACAAATCCCTCTACCTCTATGCTTCCTGATGTTTTAGGAACACTGACTCCATTTTCTTTTTCCTTGTGGATGAAACAGTGGTAGAAAACAGCCTCTGTGAAAGGTACATTCATGCTTCCAACATGGACAATTAAAACTTAGCAGGGAGGAGATGCAGAAGAAAAGTGCTGAGGGTGGTGGGGAGGGAGAAAATCATCATATTGAACGCAAAGTACTCAGGTTGGCAAAAAATGTCATGTGACGGTCTGAAATATAACTGGGCTAGGATTAGCTATTCCTTCCCATCCTTATCTTTTACACACTGTCACTCAGCTCCTTTCTGCTACCTTTGCCATGGAGCGTTACTAACAGCAGAGTAGGTGCTTTGTAGGTAAACTAGATCAATGCAATGAAGAGAGCAACCACTTGCCTGGTTATTCCTGAGCCTGAAAGCAAAAACTGGAAGTACAGGAGATAAGTTACGTAGGAATACATAAGGTGCTGAAGGCAAGGCAGAAGTTGTCCCAGCCCAGGATTCCCTCAGACTATTCATGTCAAGCCAGAAGTTTCCCTTTCTTTCCCTCATCACGTCCACAGCTGTTCATCTACACACATTCCACGCAATGATCCAGATCAGAAAACCTGAGTGGCTGAGGAGTGACCATTCACGCACCTCAGGAAGCGGAGTGCTTCCCCGTTGCCCGTGTTCACTACACGGCCCCACGCTGACACAATGCGGGAGCGACTTCAGCCGCCGCCGCCGCCACCACTGGAGCAGTGCACCTGGAAACGACAGCCTTGGAATCAAAACTGCTTCCTGGCAGCCCGCACGGGGCGCGGAACAGATGGGAGTTCAAGGGCATCATTTCAAAATGCCTTTAACCAGTGCTACCACGAAAAGCAGCTGTCCCCAGTCTTGTCCACCTGACTGTTCCTACGTATCCCCAGGTCACCTTCCTTCTCCCGCCTGCATAAAGAGGGGTGTGGGAAGGAGAACAAATAGCAGCGCTTTTTTTTTTTCCCCCATAGCAGATTAGTTTCAACTCAAATCAGCTCCCTGATCTGATTCACTGTCTGGCCACGCAAACGTTCATGCCAGTATAAGCAAAAACATTGCAGGCACAGGACAAAAGGCCAGAGGTAGCAATACAGCAGGACCAATTCTTTCAGAGATTCTATCAGCTTAAAAACGTTTATAAATCCAAGCTCTAAGAGCATAAACGTTTGCATCTCGGCCCCTTAATGCCTGATGTTGAAAACCCTGCAGAAGAATTGGAAAAATGTGGAAGAGATGTCTTTGCCTGTAGAAGTATAAAGTAGAGTAATAAGTTTGTGTTATTTTTGGTGTTGCCCTGAGTCCCTAACAGTGTCATTTAGCAAAATTAGCAAATGTTAGTAAATTAGACAGCTTAAGTAGATGAACACGAGTTACGCAGTAACAATTACAAGCATGAATAGCATAAAGTGTGAAATCTTTGGACTCTCCCAAACAACAGCAAGAAGGATCCTGCAATAAAACTCCTCAGTCCCTGACCAGCAATTAATATCCCTCTGCTCACCCGTCTAACAAAGGGCACTACTGAACCACAGGGTAAGCGTTTAGACTCTTACGGTATTAGCTACCCACATCATATGCGTGTTCTGCCTTGCCAGATGGCCTGTAATCTGGTCTCCCTTGAAGCCGAAAGTATCACATTAAAACTCCTAATTGGAGTAATATATTCATAAAGTAATGACCTCAGTCAGTGTTTCTCAAAGTGGATTACATCATCCAAAAGGATCATGAGAAAGCTCTAAGGCAATCAAGCAAGAGCTAGGGGAAAAAAAAAAAAAAAAACCAAACCACAACTTGTATTTGAAAAAAATCAAAAAACCATATAAAATTATAGAAAATGTGTGATGGTAATAAAACCAAATTATACTTAAACATATTGACACCAAACGCAAGTTCCTCAAGTCTGAGGGAGTGTTTACAATTGCAGGCTGCTCACAGCCAACTCTTACGCCTCTGTGGCGGAGAAAATTAGGTTCGACTGGCGGTTAAGGAAAGTCAGCTTTTCTCAGGTTTGCCTGGGAGAACGGAAGGTAAAAGACTGATAATTCATAGATGGGGAAAAGATTCGGGTTTTTTAAAGTTACATTGATTTAAATAACTTCTGAAGAATTTAACCCTTCATTACAGAAATTCGGTAGATTCTGTAGAACTTTGCAAGCTCCAGACTAGTACTGCTTTTTGAAATCTGTGGGAGTTTTGACATTATACCACCTTCAGGAGGAGTGGAATGAGTCCCACATGGAACACTACTGGAAATTCCACCTTTAACACTTTCAACCTTCTGTTTTTAACAGAAAAGGAGGGAACAACCATGGGTAAGACCATATGAATTTACAGTCCACTGCGCTAAGGTTTAACCTGCTGCTCCTTGTTTATTGGGTTTGAGAGAGCTAAAAAGATTGGCTCGTTTTACAACAACAGCTCCAAGTCCTGTGAACAACCTGAAACGTCACAGTTGCATCCAACGTAGCTGTGTAAGGAGGCACAGAATAGGAACAATACTAGAAAAAGAAATGGAAGAGAGGGCAGATAGAGCAGCTGTTCAGAATAATTAATTATGGGATGCAATTGGACAGAATTAATGGGCCTCCCCTCAAACATTTTTCTGAAATAAATACAGCCAGAAGGCATTGAACATGGAATGTATTTAGTCACCTCTCCCTGCTTACACACTCGAGCAGATTTCTTCCCAAGGTGCTATCCCTCAAGCTGTGATTTACGGGTCCTGAAATCCTGCTTTATCGAACCTGATTTTCAGGCATCTATCCATTTGGTCCTCCTCCTAGCAGCAAGTGCAGTTTTTCTTTCTCAAGTGGAAGAGAGAATTAACAAAATTATAGCCTATACAGGTGAAAGAGTAAAGGAGTTGTCCTTTTTCCAACATACCCACTGTCCTGACAGAATTTCACCAGTTCAAATCCAAGAAGCGTATTCAGCGCACGTCAGAACTATTACACTGCTAGTAAAGCAGTAAGCAGGCACAAAAACTGCTTTCTGGAAAGGCTTTTGCCCTCAGATTATTCATGGCCTCCATACTAGAGATTTCAACAGCATCAAAACAACACACACACCCCAGTCAGATGAAGTAAAGTTATAATCTCCACATTTGCATGGCACACGAACGACCTCCTCCTAAGACACTTCAGCAGTTTAACTCCCAACACAACTCTCACCAAAGCACTGAGCAAAACACAGTGTACAAAACTAAAATACACCACTTCACAAAATGAGAAGTTTCAGTGAAATTACTACAAAGCAACACGTACATTACCGTAAAAGAAACCAAATGCACTACTGAACAATGGATGGAAACCACTTTAAGTATGCCAAAGTACACCACTGTGCCATCTATCATATGCACTGACACAATGTAAAAAAAACCCTAATCACACTTACGTGTCCTGGCCACAGAAGGACACATGTACGGATGGATGTACACAACTCTCCTCTATGAGGTGCAGCATTACTGTTTGCATTATATTAACAATTGTCAAGAGAATTCCAAGACAATACTGTCCAAGTCCCAACACTTTACATGTGTGTGAGGCAGAACTCTAACTCACAAACAGCTTATTATTCAGGAATTCATCTTCAATGCATAGAAACAGCATTTAAACATAAGAAAAATGTTTAATCTCTTTCAAAACAAAGCAACAACTCTAGACAGCTGACATTGTTAGAGCTGATTAAAAATTTTGAGCACATATGGAATAAAAGATCACAATTATCAAAGCAGTGACCTGAAAGCACTTTCAAAATTCCCAGAAACGTGGATTGCCTGCTCCAAATTTTATAGGTATAAGGCCAAAGCAGAAGTTAAAGACAAGGTTCCTCTTCAATAGCATTTAGATTCAGAAGCAAATCCTTTTCTTTCTTCACCTTTTGAATTCAATCAGGTATGTCTCTATTTTTTCAAGTTCAGAAACGTTTAACACCACATGTAAGATCAGAGGACTCATTGTTATTCCAATAAAGCAGGGCTATAAAACCCCAGCTGAGGTTACTGGATGGGTTTCAGTTCGAGATTAGGTGTCTATCTGCAGGTGTTCCATAAGCACAGTAGATGCCTATGTCTCATTCTAGTTATCAGTTCCAGTCCAACCCAACCCAAAGTCAGCTCATCTTCAAAGCAGACACCCAACCAGGAGCTACATGACACTTTACACTGGCTGTATGGACTACGTAGCTATGACTACAAAAGCAGCTTAGGCATCTCAGAGCTGATTCACTTGCCCATACATCTGAGATGCCACAGGGTAACAAGCCTCACCTCCACCTTTGTTCCTGAAGTCTGTTGCTGTCCGTGCCATATCTACTGAGCTTGTGCAGTTGTCTCTGCTAACCCAAAGCATCTCAGATGGCCACCGGCACCTTACTAGTTTTTAAGAAGTACACAGCACTGCTAGCACAGATGCAGGCACCTATATTCAGGTATTGATCTCAAATGGAATCTCTTCTATTAGGTTATTAAAAATAATTTCTGAGAAAATAGAAAAAGGTATCAAGTACTATGGAGTAATGAACACATAAAAAGAAGATAGAAACACTTTCAGGAACATATTCTTTTCAATAAGTCTAACAAGCATTGTATTTCAAATTTTGCCATACTTTGGCATGGTTTAGACATAATTCCCATGCAATTAAAAAATATAGAGAGAAACAAATGTAGTTTTTTTGTACCAGCAGATATTCTTGTAAGCCTTTTAAGGCCAATAATGTTATACCAAAGGGCAATTTCTCCCTAGCATTTTGATTCCCCATTCCTCTTCCAATTACTGAAATATATTCTACAACATTCTTAGAACTACAGCACATTTGCCAGACCTCACATACAAGCTATAAATAGCCCCACACAGTCCATATTACCTTACCTACAACAGTTCCTTTCCATAGTTAGACTAAAGCCAATTTTTGTTAGTCATATCAGCAGTGTGCTGATCTATCTCCAGCAGTGTGCACTGCTGAATATTTAATAGCCAAGAATAGAATCATAGCATGGTTTGGGTTGGAAGGGACCCTAGAGATCACCCAGTTCCAACCCCCCTGCCACGGGCAGGGACACCTTCCACTAGACCAGGTTGCTCAAAGCCTCATCCAGCCTGGCCTTGGACACTTCCAGGGATGGGGCATCCACAGCTTCTCTGGGCAACCTGTACCAGTGCCTCCCCACCCTCTCCAGGAAGAACTTCTTCCTGATATCCAATCTAAACCTCCCCACTTTCAATTTAAACCCGTTACCCCTTGTCCTGTCACTACAGGCCCTTGTAAAAAGTCCCCCCCAGCTTCCTTGTAGCCCCTTCAGGCACTGGAAGGTGCTATAAGGTCTCCCCGGAGCCTTCTCTTCTCCAGGCTGAACAAGCCCAACTCTCCCAGCCTGTCCTCATAGCAGAGGGGCTCCAGCCCTCGGAGCATCTTTGTGGCCTCCTCTGGACTCGCTCCCACCGGTCTATATCCTTCTGATGTTGGGGGCTCCACAGCTGGATGCAGCACTCCAGGTGGGGTCTCAGGAAAGCAGAGCAGAGGGGGAGAATCCCCTCCCTCGACCTGCTGGCCACACTTCTCTGGATCCAGCCCAGGATACGGTTGGCTTTCTGGGCTGCCAGCACACACGGCCGGCTCATGTTCAGCTTTTTGTCCACCAGTATCAGTACATCACACTACTCTTTAGAGATACCAACAGATATAAACCATCTTTACTTACTAGACATTACATGGACTTCCTCCACAGCAAAATATGAAGTCAGATGAGTAATTTTGAGCCAACCACAACACATCTGCAACCACCCCCAACAAATCCATGTAGACAAATGGGATTTGTCTACTGACTATCAGAAATCATTACTTTAACTACTGAATTCTCTCACAAGAAATCTTCCCCTACTCCCAGTCAGGCTTTAAAAGCTTCTTAGGAAAGTCTAATTATGATAAGCCTTCTTATATAATCGATATGGCAAATTGAAAAATACTTACGGTTGATGTGATCAATATAGTATACACCAATCTGAGGGTCATAGGCAGCTTCCCATCCCCATGGCAGTTCATCCCCAACACAATCCGCAAATGACAAGGGCTTGGTTAACCTAAAACCAAAGAAAAACGATAATGGCATAACTTTTCTCTTTTCTGTACATACGGTTGTTACCTACTTAAATTCCTATTATGACAGAAGCTAAAGAAAGATAGCAGGGAGAAAAGAGAACGAGCTGTTTTCTCCCTCTTAAAGTTTAGGCTCTTGATTGTTTTTTTCCCCTATTCTCTCCTTCCAAATTCATTAACTCCAAGAACATAATACAAGTTATTGCAAACATTTTTCAGTACAGGCACTCAAGTGAGAAATTCACTGCAACATCTTTCACATTTGACAGTTTAAAATTAAACAATAACCAATAGCTTGTAAAAAAAAAAAAAAATCTACACTCCTATTTGTTCCCAGAAGAACTGGACCCTTCAACCTTGAGTCTGTCATGAGAACTAAGATTTCAAGGTTATCTTCTCTAATGACCAGAGACAGGAAACTCAGAAAAGAGAATACAACCAGCCAAGATGCAGTTAGCTGCACTTAATCCACAAACTTGACTAAATCAAGCAGCAGTGTGGAGAAGGAGTGCAGAGAGTAGACGTCTAAGTAACATTTAAGGGGCCATCAGATGTTCACATGGTGTCTTTTTAGGAACAGACAATTAAAGTTTTTAATTTTAATAGTGGAGCAACTATTTGTTACAAGAAATGGATTGATAAGAATAGTACATGGGCTTTTTTCCAACTGAGGCTGAGCAAAGCTTAACATAATCACATATTTGCCTTTTTCTTTACAGCAACGAGCATTGATTTTCCTGTTGATAAACCCACAGAAAAACACCATGTATGATACAGCAATATATTTAATAGGAAGAACAAGAGATTTAAGGTTTTATTGTCACAACAATGACAATAAGATTAGTACATATCCAGAATTAAAAAAAAAAAAAAATCCTCTCAGGAAGATTATCAAGAGCTGTTTGTGGGACCATGAGCATCACTTCCTTTGCTCACTGTTGCTTAACTTCTATCACCTAAGACTTTTTTTTTTTCTCATCATTAAAATTCTATACAAATAAAAAGCTAGCAATCTAACTCACATATGCTTTTTTGTGTTTCAGTATTTTTTTCTTCAAATAGTTTCTGACCAAAAGAAACTTGTTTATTGACATTTTTGTGAGGAATGAAAGAGAAAAGACTAGTACATTTTACTTTCGACAAAATGAATTGGCTTTTTTTTAATGCAGAAAACACTACACAGAAAATACTTTGCAAAACCCTTGAATTAAATTTTCCATACAGCTGAGAAAATAGAAATTTGAGCACAGGTTTGATTTAGAAATCAATGTCCCACAAATATGTTGCTCTTATTGATGGATCTGCCCTATCAATTCTGTAAGTAGGGCAACAATTTATTCCTCCAAACTAAGGTTGCAGAAATTACAAAAAAACCAAGCTCTTATGATCCAAAAACTCTGCAGAGTGTGGGTAGACTCATTTCTTTTAAATCATAAGCATGAATCCAATTCCTCATATTTGTCCAAAGTTTACAACATAATCCTAAGAAAGTTACTAATGTGTAATTATGAGGTCCTGAACAAATTCACAAATAAGGCAAGTTTGCTAATTTATTGCCACTTACAAACCACTATGCAAAAGGGGAAAACACACTAACAACTATTATGAAATTCCGGTGAGATTACAGACGTGGAATTACATCTGGACCACTAGGATATAAAATATGGGTTGCAAGCAGCGCAAGCAAACTGTGAGAAAAGTTCTGTTGACTGGGGGCGACTCTGTGAAAATGGCCAGCCACAGCCACTTTTCTCAGCTGAGCGACAAGGTGTAGCTTCTGTAGTACCTGTTCTGCTTCTCAACCTCAACCCACAGTCCAAGAGCTCCTTTTCTGAAGGAAATCCTAAATGGACATCACCCAACCTCCTCATTACAATGCAGGAAGAGGACATCCCAATGAAGCTGACTGGGGTGACATCCAGGGAGAGACCGGGTCTGCAGTAAGCCAAGCCTACCACTTGTACCCTCTCCCACTGCGGACACACGTTTTCAAATCCAGACACTGCTCGGAGAAGGAGCGCTCCAGAAAGCCCAGCTCAGAGCTGCAGCTCTGCTCCTCACCCTCCTCGGGCCAGGGCAGCAGAGCTGTGCTGGGGGGGGGGCACGACCTCAGCTATGCAGCTCAGAGCCCAACCCAAACACCACCCCCTCATCATCACCAGCATCACTTCAAGGATTACTGCTTCGTCTGCAAACAGGAACACCTAGACCAAAAGAGAGAGCTCCTAGGAAGGCCGGAAAAGGCTTGACAGGCAGGGTAACACACACAAGCGAGGGTTCAGCCAGGCTGCCTGCAGCGGACTGAACATGGGGTGCCCATGGCAGTGAGTTCCCAGGCCAGTTCCCAAGGGTGCAACTTGCCGTGAAGATGCCTCAAATTACATTACAAATGTGGATTTCCATGAAAACAAACTGAATAAAAGTACAAGTTCAACGTCATCCTTGGCCTTAACATTAGAATATTAACTCAAAACACAGGTCTTGTAGTTCAAGTAGTAAAAAAATATTTGAAATACCATATAGCAGAGTAGGGATCATAAACTTGCATAAACACAGCCAGATGGTCTCTAATAAATTCATTTAGAGCTCTGCACAAGCAGTCAATACCTTCACCGAAATTACACACCACAGTGAGCAACAATCACAAGATGTGATTTTAAAACCACCTTCAGAGGCCGGATACAAACCCAGTACTCTCCTGGCTTTTCATCTGCACTCCACACCAATTTTATTTTTAATCAAATGCTGACTCCTTACTATTGCAGTAGGTTAGACTGCAGACCACTCTGGCCACACAGATGTTCTCTCCAGGTGTTATCACCTGTCGGAAATCGGACACCGTGGGAATGAATAGCAGCTGCTCTCTCATCCCAGACACTCCATAAAGTAACACTAAATAACTGTGGAAAAGTACTTGAGTGACCCACTCGGGACAAAAGAAGAGGGAGACTGAAGCCTTGAACTACCAGCAGTACCGGACAAGTTATTCTATGAATTCTGCTCTGCTGGATCATGCCTGGACTACACAGCCTTAGGATCTGAACTATGTCAGTACTGCTTCTAGGGAGATTTTTAAAACATGAAAAGGTTTGTACACAACAAGACCACAATTATTTAAGCGTGTTACATCCTCATCACTCTTTTTTGCTCCAGTGTCTTTTAACAGGACAAGATTTTTGAGCCTGACACGGACTTTTACAACTGAGCAGTAATCAGAACAAGGTGATACCCAATTGCTTAGGGCCCTCGGAACTGCTTCAGCACAAACGGTATTTACTTTCAAAATAAGTATGGCAAATGGATGGGATTAACATGACATGAAGGTGAGTAAAATGCAAGAGAAAATTCGCAAGACAGAAGTTGAAAGCAGAGAGCGCTACAGATGTAATTTGAAAGGAAGTAATACCTCGGAGCAAGGACTAAAGGAATCTTGTCTGTGTGAAGATCATTATCTGTGACATAATAACCTATGATGGACTGACTACCATTACATTCATTAACCATGACCCAAGAAAAATGCGGTTTATTGCACAATAATAGAGGATGAAGTGCTGTGTCTCAGGGCACTGATATTCTGAGGTAGCTTATAATACTTTTTGAGTCTGTAGTCATCAATTTACGTGTTCTTAAAAGAATGCTGATACTCTAGCAAGGATGACTTAAAGCCCGCATTTTGTATACTATGAAGTTTTGCTAGTTAACAAAAGGTGTGGGGGTCTGGGGGCTGATCTGTTGGAGGCCAGCTCTGGGGAAAAGGACCCTGGAGTCCCAGGGGACAGCAGGATGGCCATGAGCCAACACTGTGCCCTCACGGCCAAGAAGGCCAGTGGCATCCTGGGATGCATTAAGGAGAGCGTGGCCAGCAGGTCGAGGGAAGTTATCCTCCCCCTCTACTCTGCGCTGGTGAGGCCTCCGCTGGCACGCTGTGTCCAGTTCTGGGCTCCCCAGTTCAGGAAGGACAAGACCTACTGGAGAGGGCCCAGCGCAGGGCCACTGAGATGATGAAGGGCCTGGAGCACCTTCCATGTGAGGAAAGGCTGAGAGAGCTGGGGCTGTTTAGCCTGGAGAAGAGGAGGCTGAGGGGGGATCTTATCAATGCTTATCAATATCTAAAGGGTGGGTGTCAGGAATATGGGGCCAGGCTGTGCTCAGTGGTGTCCAGTGACAGGACTAGGGGCAATGGCCATAAACTGGAAAACAGAAGGTTCAGCGTGCACAGTAGGAAACCCTTCTTCCCTGTGAGGGTGACAGAGCACCCTCCTCTTCCCTGGAGACTTTCCAAACCTGCCTGGACTTGTTCCTGTCTGATCTACTCCAGGTGATCCTCCTCTGGCAGAGGGGTTGGCCAGGATGATCTCTGGAGGTCCCTTCCAACCCCTTCCCCTCTGTGACTCTGTGAATCATTAACCTCAAGTATTCTCACCTATAGGCACTTTTTTTTTTTTTTAAACCTTACGGAACTCCTTCCAAGTGAAGACTAATCTATTAGTCTTTAGCACATACATAACTTTTTTATCTACTCGCCCCTATATGGCTGCAACACTCCCATTTCAGCATATGGATTGAAGAACACTCCCCAGACCAAGAGAACAAGAAGCAGGTGTGTGTAAGAAGTGGCTACTCTTAAGAAAAGCAGGAACTATTCTGTAATTCCATCATGCAAACAGTATATAATTATGTTATTGACAGTCACTTCACAGATGTCCTGGGAAACCTAGGAGACAAATACAGCTCACAAATTGGGAAGCTGTGTTACCACCTCAAATCCACATTTTTCTTTAAGGTTTTCAAAACATAGAGTTAGCTAAGATCTTAAAATGTAGATTCTACAATGATGTGTGTTACCATTAATAATTACTATTGCATCTGCAGCCATGCCTATAAGAATGTCTGTACATGCATCTAAAGTTAATAGAGGCTGATGATACTGTGAAATGGAACCAGGGCTACAGACTAATGAATTGTCAGTGCAATATTATTCCCTGTGGACAACTTTCTTGTGTGAGGTACTCCCTAGACCACAAAAATACACAGAAGTAAGGTTTCTTCCTAAGGTCAGAGTCCACAAAAAATAAGACATTTGCTACATAAACTAATGAATGCTATCTTGCTGTCAAGATACAGACAGCCCTTGGTATTTCACACTTCTTTGATCTGAGATTATCAATGTACATGTTCTGAAAAATGTGTATTCTTGTGTGTGTATATATACACATACACGATTTTTAACACATATACTACTTTCAACACATTGTTCCAGGCAAGACTAATAGTGCATTTTGCTGCATTCCTTCTCCGACTCCTTTTTTTTCCTATGAAATCCATTCAGGATTAAATCAATTTTAACATTAAACCAGAGGTTATCCATATTGGATATGATTAGGAGTCTACCTTATCAACAGGGAACTCTGGACTTAGGTCTTAGATCTCTTCTAAACTCAGCGCTGATAACAGCATCACTGAGCTCCTTGGTAAGCTTCAAGACCTGATTTTATCCACACTGCGAAGGACTGTGTGAGTACAGCTTCACGTGTTTGCATCAAATCTGTAAGACTGATTTATTGTGATTTATAATGTATGTGGTGTGGGGGAAGAGAGAAAGGTTACAGCCAGCAGATCTCAGAAAGCGAGGGGGAAGAGCACGGACAAAAATAAACCACAACAAATCTGAGACTCCTCTTTCTCAATTAGAACGGAAGAAAATACAGGTTGGCAGGAGATACCTAAATACCTGAGAATTATAAACAGGTTCAACCTTAATCTCTTTCAAAATGACTTCCAAGAATACCTCCTTTGCTGTGTGGTGCTTGACCTACAGCCGAGGCTTGGAGTTTTGACTTGAATTATAATTAGGGTCAATGCTCAACTTCTACATCAACTTCAACGTGCATTTGAAAACTTTCTCCAAATCCTAATTATCCCCTACCCAAAGCGACCTCACGTTCTTTGCCATGTAGCAAGATCTTACGCGACACTTCCATGAGTTGCTGGACTGATTAAATTTCACAGCCATTGATGTACATTAAACATTATTTATTTTCTCTTACAATGTGGTACTGCCTAGTACTTTTTCTAGACAGAAAGTGTTCTGAAAAATATCCCTCTTCTCCACACTCCAGGAATTGAGAAGAAAAAATGTAGGTGTATTGGGACTGGGGGGCGTGGGGAGGTTTTGGTAGCAGAGAGGGGCTAGAAGGGTGGCTCCTCTGAGAAGCTGCCAGAAACTTCCCCGACTCCAAGCTGGACCCACCTCTGGCCACAGCCAAGCCAGCGAGTGATGGTGGCAACACTTAAAAGGGGAAAAAATACCTGCTGGAAAACCTGCAGTGGAGAGGAATGGGATGTGAGAGACACCCAGGCAGACACCCCGGTCAGTGCAAAAGGTGCCTGGGGCAGAGGTTCCCCGGCAGCCCACGGTGAAGCTGGCTGTGCCCTGCAGCCATGGAGGGTCAAGGGGGGCAGAGAACCCCCTGCAGCCTGGGGAGGACCCCACACTGGAGCAGGCAGTTGCACCCGAAGAACCTCATGCTGGAGCAGTCTGTTCCTGAAGAACCGTACCCCATGGAAGTGGGGTTCCTGAAGGACTGCTGGAGCAGTTGATGAAGAACTGCAGCGTGTGGGAAGGACTCGGTTTGGAGCAGTTCATGGAGGACTGTCTCCCGCTGGAGCAGGGGCAGAGTGTGAGGATCCTCCCCTGAGGAGGAAGGAGCAACAGAGACACGTGTGATGGACTGACCACAACCCCCATTTCCCGTCCCCCTGTGCCACTGACAGGGAGGAGAGAGAGAAATGGGGAGCAAAGCTGAGGCCAGGAAGAAGGGAGGGGGTGGGGGAATGTTTTTAAGATCTGTTTCATTTTGACTGTCATTGCCCTACTCTGATTTGGTAACTGATTAAATTGATTTTTCTTCCCCAAGTCAAATCTGTTTTGCCCATGACCACAACTGGTGAGTGATCCCTCCCTGTCCTTGTCTCCATCCACGTGCCTTTCCTCTTATTTTCTCCTCCCCATCCCACCGTGAGGGAGGAGTGGGCGAGCGGCCACGTGGTGCTGAGTTGCCTAAACCACAGCACTAAGTTACTATTTACGTGAGCAGAAATTAACATCTATTAAAACGTAACCGAAGAAACCCAGCGATGGGATGATGTGCATGTCACATAAGTGAATCGGGCTCCTTTAACAACATTACAGATAGCGTACAGGTGACATACCAGTAACACAACACATAGGTAACACAAAAAGTTTCCTCTGAGTGCTTCTCCACAAGCATTTTCAGTTAGCACAATGACACAGAACAGGAACATATGACCAGCATCAGCTCATTTCTTGTTTTGCAAAAGGACAGCTAAAAATAATTCATTAATTCTTATTTTGATCCAGTTGCTCAAGACCAGAAAATGTAAACATTTAAATTAACTGATCAGGGAAAGGAATGTACAAATAGAAGAAGAGTGTTCTGAATTGTTAGCTAGAACTCCCGAACTTAGTGCTCAAGTTGGATCTTAAAATCAATTCAATTCTTACCCAACTTTCTAACGGTACAGACATTGTCACTTTGAAGGATCTATAAAAACATCTGCTAATCCCACCCAAATACCCTCCCAAACATGGATTTTACTCACTTCAGCCACCCAAGATGGATTTCTTATATAAAACTCAAGGATGCAATTCATCTAATTAACTTCAAAAGTTAGTTATCTGACATGAATTACTCCTTCAGGTGTCCTAGAGAGGCTGATTCAGCGCATCTATGTAGATTGACAATGAATCACAATGAAGGCTTCCCTTGTTTCCCAGTGACTACAGGAGGAGTCTGAATGCAACGCTCCCTCGGCTACACAAGGCAGTTAAATTTAAGCAGGATGAACACTATACCAGGCAGCAGCGTGCAGATACAATGGCAAAAGTGACCAAGCTGTAGCTCCACACTGCGGGTCAGAGCTAAGGAGAGGCACTGCCGCTCCCTACGACTGAGGTCAGTACCCATTAACAGCATGGAAGTCACATTACATCAGGAAGACAAGAATGCAACCAAATGACTTTATTTCCTATTAATAATACCGCTGTCACTTTCCTAACTTTAAAAAGTGCTAACTGGGCCATTTACCTGTAGAAAGGGACAGAATTCGCACACCCACAAAACACCCTGTTGCCACCCCATTCTTTGATCATTCAGTTCTATAAGCTAGCAAATCCCACACAGAATCTCTCGCACTCGAAAAAGCTCATTCCTGAGTCCCCTGACAGGATTTCACCTTCCGAACACCATGTTCTTAACACGGTAGTGCCTCCCATTCAGATACCAGGCCAAGACACTATGTACAACCTTTGTATTGCTTAGGCACACACTCTTTTAATAAGGGTATTATTAAGATATACTGCCACTTAATTACTCTTTCAAAATAATGCCTATAATAAAGTGACATCAGGAGAACAGTAGAACACATCAAACAAGGAGTAGCATGGGGGCAGCCGCTGTTTTAAAACAGTAGTACAAAATAAATAAGCATGGTAACGTCATGCATCTGTTTACCTTGTTCACATGATGTGCGTGACCACACGCTAACGAATGCCTGCCTTTAGAAGGCAGCAAACGTACACGTTACTAATTCTATATTGGTGTAGAAAGATTAAGAGTCAAACTGCCATCCCATTCTTTAATAATGAAAAATTCTCAATAACATGAAGTTATGCTGCTTCATGCCTACAGCCGCTAGCATGCACGCCACCAATCTGCTTGTGTCATATCACACACGCGTGAACACGACAGCTTACAAGCAAACCCTCCTAGCCCTGCTCCTAGCATTTACCCGTAGCAGTCAGTGGTTCATGGATAGCCCCATGCCTTCGCCTTTCTGCACCACAACCAGATACTCAAAAACTAACTGCAGAGATTAAAGTCACATCGGAGTTACACACTTTTAGGAGACAAAGATTTATTAACTCCATCAGCAAGTATTTCCTGGATACATTTAATGAATTGTCACTTGTTTTCCAGATTTCAGATAACTTTTTACCTTTACCTATGTTTGTTTTTCAGGAGCAAAGTTAGGTAAAATGGTCACGTTTTTATAAACAGGATGAAAACTTGAGATATTTGGGCACTGATTCTAGTTTTCTAAAAACACATGCAGGTATAGTACTATTTTTAATAGCTTGCAATTTCAATACTATGATTCTTTTAAGCCCTTGAATACTTAAGACAGGCAGCAGGCCTTAAAGAAATATACTTCTTGGGTTTCAGAGGGGTTTCTTGGTAAATGAAAACATACACCCATGCAGATATTGGGTAATACTAAGAGACAAACATAAACTCACCACCTGACAGCAACACAGAATGGCTGGACATTATTTGGGTGTACACTACTAGGATAATAGGCCTTTGCAATTATTTTGCAAGCCCAAAAACTTTTCAGTACTGAACTCGTACTGGCAGTGGTGTATGACATCTCCCATACTACAAGTGAGCTGTAGGTTCATGTAGACGGGACTACACCACACTCAGCGTTTCAGGGAACACCTAAAACTTTGAAGTTCCATTAAATTTCCATTAAAACTTTGAAGTTCCACAATTTCTATTAAAGACTTGTCCAGCTGGTCAGCAGCCCAGATGAACACAAAATTGTGTTCAGGGAGCACACAGAGATCAAGCAGAAACTAACACCTAGTAACCTTCCATCCTCATAGGGGCTGGGTTGTTTTAAACCTTTTTAGAGTACCGAATATGCTGTTTCTCATCTATAATTTAAGCAAAGTACTCGAGGCCGTTTTGAAACGCTTTGCTGAAGAGGGCAGTGTGCTGATCAGTGTCTCAGTTCTCAGAGAGCCCTCCAGAGAGACGCTTCATTAACACTACTGTGTGAAATGGCAGTATCAGCCCATTATTGGTTCTGACCGCTACAGCCAAAAGCCTTCCTGAAGACCAGCTCAGGAGTTTCGTACACCACACCACGGCACACAAGTACCGCTTCACTAGCTGATACCTCACCAACGACTGCTTTCGGAGGCAAGCACTAATTGTAGTAGAAAACCGTATGCCATTCCTCAAATGTTTTCCAGGAACTGCTCTTCCTGATTTAGTTAAACATTTAACTGCAAGGGCAAGGATGAAAACAAACAAACTAACCTTTCTGCAACCCCCCTACAATAAAAAAATCCTAAATTCAATATATTTATAGATCACTTACTAAACTTGTACAACATCAAAACCCAGAAATCTGACAGAAGCTCTTAGTTTCCAATATCTATTACAAATGTAACCATTTTAGGCCTATAAACCATGTATTTCCTAGAAATGATGCATTGGACATGGACAACAAGTTCTTTAAAGCAAAAATCTACTTATAACTGCCAAGAATGAGTCCAATTGTTTTAAACAGCAGCACAAGTCAGTCTTCAAAAACGCTACCTGACAATAAAAATAGCCCAACAAAAATCATCCCCACAGAACAAACACTGTCCCTTTAGGCAAATAAAGGATATCTATTTGGTTTGGGTTTTTTTTGTCCCAGAGGGACCAACAAGATCTACAGAAATAGTGAACCAAGCTAAAGACAAGAAATCCACCAAGTAACTGAAGAGGGTGGGGAATTAAACCAAAACAAAATTAAAAAAAAAAAAAAAGAAAGAATCATAGAATCACAGAACGGTTTGGGTTGGAAGGGACCTTAAAGACCATCCAGTTCCAACCCCCCTGCCATGGGCAGGGACACCTTCCACTAGACCAGGTTGCTCAAAGCCTCATCCAGCCTGGCCTTGAACACTTCCAGGGATGGGGCAGTTTTCAAAAAAACACCTTCCTACTTCACTTAGCAGTTTTAGAAGTGTCCTGCAAAATCGTCAGCAATTAAGTGCTTGCAATATATTAACAGAAATTACTATCCCCTGTATATCTTTATTTAAAAATATTTATTTTCAATGCTCAAAAATCTTACACATCCTGAAACTCCCTAAGCTTTATGCAACACAAAAAGATGGAATTCTTCAGGTCCTCTAAAGATCTTGTCCATTTCCTCCATGGGGGGGGGGGGAACCAAAAAAAAAAACACAACACAAAACCAAAACAAACCAACAAAAAACCAGGGAACCGATGTCCTTCTCACACAGACACACACACAGAAAGAAGCAAGCAGAGGCAGAGAACACCCAAGTTCAGACTTTGGTACATGGGGCAGACGACAGGGTGAGGTGAGCGCAGAGGGGATGCTACGTGCATGTTAATGACTGCCATAACATACGTTGTAACCGCAAAAAGCACAGCACCTCTGCCCAGTTACAAAGGGGTTACTATTAGCTCAAGGACAGCTCCCTCTGTCCCTTCTCAGGTGCTTCTGAAAAGGCACACACAGCCTGAAGAGCTGAGACCCAGATGGGGAAGAATGCTTTGGGAAAGGAAGGGACCCACGCCCACCGGCTGCAGGACCAGGTCAAACCACCTGCTGGCATGGGGGTTTTGTTTCCTTTCCCTTTTGATTATGATAAACTGTTTTGGCTTTCCACTTAACAATTGCCATCTGTGAAGAAAAAAAAAAAAAGAAAAAAATAACCACCACCACACACTGAACACAGCTATACATTTTCCTACATCATTTTGTCACTGAAGGTACTGAAAGAAACCAAACAAATGTTTAAGTGAAAAGAGAACCAATACTTTCCAGCTCAGCATCCTCGCTATTTGTTTCTGTAGGGCAAAACCCCCCAACCTAATCGCTATGTGTAATTTGTTTATCCTTTTAACATCGCCAAGTTCGATGCAAAGATGACATTTTGAAAGGTTAGGGGGAAGGGAGGGGGAGAAGTGGAAATGGGCAATGCCATGGATGTTTTCTCCTGCGTTTTTCTTTGACACAGCAGTTGGTCCCACGCTGGCATGTAAGCACTATAATATTAGACACCTGGAATGTGAGGAATGTCTGATAACCATACCCTAGCACAGGGATAATTCCACAGCCATAAACCAACAATATGACCTTTGAGCTTTCCCCCGGAAAGCTCAAATGCAGTGACATTATGAAAAGGCTATTATGTGCAGTGTTGCTATAGGTTACTCCTATATACATGGCCATACGCTGTTGACAGAGGGAAACCATGTTGTCATCTACTGAGAACACTGTTAAGGAACTTCGCTATGAGTTTTAACCTAAGTCCATAAACACCAGGATATTTTTCCAGTAATTCCAAGTGTTCCCCATCCTACAATCTCTACCTGAAAACTTGACTTGGAAAGGTTTCCTTTACCTGTCTTGTACAACTCTGCTTCTCATTTCATACATTTATTATCAAACTGTTCTTCTACAATAGGAAGATGTATCCATACAAATACACACACACACAAACACCCAAACAAAAACAACCTCCACACCACAACCCCCCCAAAAACCCAAACCCAGTCAAGCACTGGTTTGTGAAATTTAAAAAAGGCAAAAACTGCAATAATTTCCATATGCAAGCAGGAGCAACATCTGTCCCCTAAAGCTTACCATTTAACTGAAGTGTGGTATAACAAACAACGGGAGGAAAATATTCATAGGTTGAAAACCTTTATTAGAATAAATCAAGCCAGATACACTTACAATAAAGGATTAGAACATTTATTCTGGTATTTTGGATGTTTTGTCAGCTTGGTGCTCTGTCAGGCACTACGTATCAAAAGCAGGCTTCACGGTAGATAGCTAACCAGTAAAGGGTTAAGTATAGGACATTTCTGCAGTGTGAAAACTAAATCTGGGAAATAGAAATGCATTTCAAGGAAAGAACACAGTCAAAACCAGAAAACAATCATGATAGTTAATGCCAGCATTAAAAGATCTTTCCTATCCCTAACCTTTCTCCTTCCTCCTTTCTGCAATTTCATACACACACTAGTCAAAATCACCCCACTACTCACCTCATCAGCTACAGAAAATTATTTTGAAATTCTTTTTTCTGTGACCTCCCCCTCACTCTGCCTGCAAACAAAAGCTTGCATTGCAAGGAACCTTTGGGTTTACAGAGGATATTTAAAGACTCTCCTCACCGAACTCTGCTCCCACTGAAGTCAGCAGGAGTGTTACCAATTTCAGTAGCAGGAAACTTAAATCTGTGACAAGCACTTTTGAAAAGTACCATCCATCTGAACATCTCAAATAACCTCACAAACATTCAACTTCAGTGCTGTGAAGCACTCCAGCCAAGCACACCAATCATTCCAGACGCAAGAGCGAACTTGAGTTAACTGCCCAAGGTCACTGCAACTTGGTTACAGACCCACAGACTACCCAAAGGGAGACAGCACCCCACTCTAACAGTTATTCTCAATGCCGAGTTCTTCTTGTCCCCATTTCTAGCGACTCGGCCAATCTCTCGTCTTGTAACAACTGTCAATGCATACTTCATGAAATCATTGTGTGTTCTGCAGTACAAATTCTATGGTTTCGTACAAGACCGCACGTAGAAAAATCATTACATTCTTGAGAACAGAGTGATGGAAGCCAAGGCCTGACTTACATACTGGTAAAACTGCACAAAACTGAAAAGTAAGGGTTGCAGCACATATGCTGGCTTCATACAAATCTAACATTGAATTTAAAAGTGCAAGATGCTGAAGTGTCAGAGTACCGTAAATTAGAATTATAAGAAGATTTCAGATATATGTTCTACCCTATATTTAATCCCTCCCACTATTTTTATATGTAGAATTGTAATTCATAATACTCATATTAAAATTAAACAGCCTTTCTTTGTATATTCCAAGACACTCCCAAAATAGTATTATATTAAACAAGGCCAATGCAGAATTCCTTCAGCACCTCTACTGCTTTACATTTCTTTATTCACAGTATTAACTGAATGCAAGTTTTAGATTGAATTTACTCCCAGTGGCAGTAAGGTTTGAGGAATGGGAAATATGCCACAATTATCCAACAGGAAACATCTAAGTGTTCTGCTGTGACTTCCTTCCCACACACCCACTCCCAAAAACTGCCTTAAAAAAAACACCCCATCCCAAAACCTGTAATGAGTGCAGCAAATTTTCCAGTTGACGCTAGCAGGAATACAGCACATACAGTTCATTGCGGCATGGCTTTCTATTTAAAATACGAAACTAGCTTTTGCCTCTCATGTCAGACTGCGTAAACATCTTCCAGGTCAGATACGCTTCTCAGTTCCTAGAAGGGTGAAGTTCAAAATAAAAAACCGAACCCTTACAAGCCTTTTCTCTACTCCCAGCACACAATTGCTTGTCACACATCCCTCTTGACTGAATATATTTGGCACCAACAGTCGTTCAGAGCAGGGGAAATACTGCCGAAGCAGTAATTTGCAAAGACTGATGAAGAATTTTGTGGGGCAGTGTGAAAGAGGACCTGGAGCTGCCAGATGAGCTAATGCTCTACTGACCAGACTGGAATAGAGCTGTCTACCTCTGCCACACGTGGAAATGCACTCCCGTCTGGTTTGTTAGCAGTGGGCATCGCTAGTTTAAAAGGATTATTGTAATCCAGGTAGGTTAAAGAATTACTTCCGAGAACATAGTACATATCAAAACCAAGTCCCTGGCTGTGGTCACTAATAGCACAGAGTAACTTACCAATGTTTCTTCAAGAAGCATACAAACATCAAAACCATATTCACAATACTCCCATGAATAGGCAACAGCCAGGTATTACATCGTCGTCTTTCAAGGTGAAGCATATGTGAGAAGGGGAAAGAAGTTGATAACACCAGAACAAGGTTGTTTTGCATATTTTCAAATTTAAATGCTTAAGCTAACATTTAGAAACTCAGAATTAAAAAAGGACAGAGGTTATGCACAAAAATCTGTGAAGAGATTCTGTACCACTGAATCACTTTTAACTGGTGCGAGAGACATGAAGTAATTTTGCCAACACCACTGAAGAAGTCACTCAGCTCCTTATGTGGATGGCTCTTTGAATCAGCTCAAGATTTACCAGAAGCCAAAGCACCAAACAGCCCATTTACAAGTTACGAGGAAAGAAATAGGAAACAAAACAAAAGCCATCACCATATAATTTCAGTACAGCTCTTATGTGATTACATTTTAATACCGTGTTCAACTCTGCCAGCCCTGTACTTCCACACCACACCTAGAGTAAAAGCACCGACCAAGAGACAGAGAAAAGCGGGCAATGGCGATCAGACCTAGGATGTACATGTAACTGAACAGACTGAGATAAATCATCTTGGAAGTTGCATACAGAGTGGTCATATTACATACAAGGAAAGGAACAGGCAACACTTACTCTCTGAGCAGGCTCAAAACAAAGTTTGAGATCAAAATGATCTTTGTTACTTGCCTGTATCACACCAAATACTGTGGTTCCATAACAATTTAAGTGGATCTAACCTGGCTATCACAATTCTGCTCTTCCTCCCTGCTACAAGCTCATGTCTCATCTCTCTTACTTGTGCTGGCACCCATCTGACTCTTCCTCATTACAGTTAAGCTATTAAAACAGGCAGATAAGACCACACATGCAAAATCGGAGAGGTGCTTAACTACCTTGTGTGGTCTTTACGTGGTGAGAGTTAGGAGGCAGATCTTGGTAGGTTGAGGGTTTTTTTGGACTAACAGTGAACCTTAATTGGTTGCAAAGGCCTATTTCTGAGAAAAGGGAAAAATTAGAGAACAGTATTTAATCCCTGCTGTATTATGAAATGGAAATGCTTGTGCAATTAGGGAAATTTCTGTTTATTGCAATGCCTTTATCTACCGGCTACTTACAAATGGGTCAATTGCTGTTTCAAAGTAGAAGAGCGTAAGCTAAGTATCCTGTGCAGGATACACAACTTCCCAACACAAAGCAAGGATACTCCCATGCGCAGCCTCCTTTACACCAAAGTCCAAGGCAGCCCTGCCATTGCCTTCACCAAGGCTAGAAGACCACCTTGTACGTGATTAATCCCTTAATTACCAGACTGTTGTCATGTTTGCCAAACCAGAATCTAAAAAATATTTTGTCCTTCTATATCCTGTGCAGGATACACAACTTCCCAACACAAAGCAAGGATACTCCCATGCGCAGCCTCCTTTACACCAAAGTCCAAGGCAGCCCTGCCATTGCCTTCACCAAGGCTAGAAGACCACCTTGTACGTGATTAATCCCTTAATTACCAGACTGTTGTCATGTTTGCCAAACCAGAATCTAAAAAATATTTTGTCCTTCTATAGGAGGCTTTACTTTTGCTGTTTTGACATTTTAGCCAAAACTAGTTCCTTAATGAGGCTCTAGTAAGGAGAGAGTTTCAAAACAATCGTTAATGACACTGAAAACTACAATACTGTCTCAAATAGTGAGCAGAGGCACTTCCATAAAAAAAACACCACCTAAGCATAAACAACTGATTAAACAGTGATCTCCCACGCTGTATATATCTTTTGTACTGGAAGAGGCAAGTTGCCATATAAGCAATGCTTCAATAAATTCAGCTGACTCGAAAGCTGAAATTTCAGACTTCTGGAATTTCTCAGACACAGTATTTTTAAATGATTACTTCATAAAAATCACTTTAAGCATTTTGTTAGATGTAAAGTTTTTATACAGTTTGAGTAATGAAAAACCTCAACATTAGCTCACACAGTGGAAATAAGCAGTCACTCCTTGCCAAGATAAGCATTACATCTCCATTTGCCATTTATTATTCTTTTAAACTGAATTGAGAAGATTGCTCTTAAGAGATAGTCCAGATACAAACCGCTACTATCCAATTACTTAGGTAATCTCTTTAAACTTCTCAATGGAAGTCTCTTACTATCATAAATCAATCTATATCAGTTGCTTTTGTGAAAAATCTTTAACATAAATATTAAATCTTTGAGATAGTATTTTTCCTCCAATTCTACATTACATCCTTAGGTTCCTTTGGGAAATTACTTCATGTATCATTCAAGCTTTTAAAACAAAACCTATCTACTTGAAGGCTAGGCTTCTGACTCTCATCCTACAGACATCAGTCATCTAAAACAATTTCCAGAAGTACTGGAAAGCTTAAAAGTAAGCACACAAATTAAATGGGAATCAAACTTCTAATCTGTTGAAATGCCATTAGGTGCCTGCATGCATGTCAGTGCTCTGCAGTATATTAAAGCAATGAAACAAATTATAAGAAAATTAACAGAACATGCACGAGCATGGCGTTTGAGCTAACAAGACGACAGGTTTCCAAGCTCATGACAGTCCACGCAGTTCTTTTTTAGCTTATCTGCAGGCTCTCAGCATGGCTAAAGTTCTGTTTTAGAAAGCATGTAAAGAGGTTAGAGAAGAAAGAGAAGATCGTGATTATTCACAGTCCAGCAAAAATCTGTTTTCTGTGTTTTAGACTCTGGGGACTCCATAGTAAATTTAAGAGAAGAAGCTGGAATTTCCTGATCTGGCAGATATAACCTAGGGTGGGGGAAGGATAATTCTCTAAAGAGCTTTCAAATGTGGGCTTGGAATTTTGCCGAACAGAACAATGATTGATTTAAATCAGCCACAAAAAGAGAGATTTGATCTTCTGTCAAGTCTTTGAAATGGTAGAAGTTAATAGGAATCATCGGCACTGTGTGCTTGTTTAATGAAAAATCCATTCTTTTACATTTAGTTCTAAACATTTTCAATGCACTTGTGGGCTGATCATTTCATGCTTTCAGTTGTCAGTACACCAGACATCTCTCTTTGTGCCACGCTATGAAGAACTGAGCTTTTATAGGCAAAAACAGTAAGGAAGGAATGTAGGCTTTTTCAGTAAAATTAAGCACTTGCATTCCTTCCTAAAGGTGATCTGCAGAGCTCTACACTGACTTCTTCAATATATGGTAATTTTATCCTCTCCCAGCCCAACTTCTGTGTTTCATCAGTTTTTATGGTGAACAAATAGCAGAAAAGCTCTGCTCTCCATTGGAAGTCTAGGTGAGAGGGTCTAGGTTGTACCTTTTTGCTGATTTCACTGCTTCATGCCAAAGATACAAAAAACATTTCATTTGCCCATCACGCTTTCTCTCCTTCACCTTACTGCTTACTATGTGTGAAGTCATCGTATTTCTATCACTCGTATTTACAATAAACAGACTGCAACAAGGTCTCTGGCTTGGTTTACATGAACTTACGCAAACAGCAAAGTCACTTTAAAGAACTGGAGACATCCACTGAATGGTACCAGAGCAGTCTCTGGGTACCAGTGGAGGAACAACACTACAATGGTAAGAAGTGAGCAGTATTTCAACCATTATTAGTATTTCTGCATCAACACATACAAAACATCGTTCGCAGAATCACAGAATGGTTTGGGTTGGAAGGGCCCTTAAAGCCCATCTAGTTCCACCCCCCCTGCCATGGGCAGGGACCCCTTCCACTAGACCAGGTTGCTCCAAGCCTCATCCAGCCTGGCCTTGAACACTTCCAGGGATGGGGCATCCACAGCTTCTCTGGGCAACCTGTTCCACTGCCTCATCACCCCCTCTGTGTAGAATTCTTTCCCTGATATGTAATCTGAATTTGCCCTCTTTCAATTTAAACCCATTACTCCTTGTCCTGTCACTACGTGTCCTTGTAAAAAGTCCCCCTCCAGCATTCTAGAAGTGCTGCCTAAAAGTCTTCTACACTTCTAGAATCACTTCTAGATGTCCAGAAGTCATTTCTGCCTTCAAGAGTCTGATCTTTTATTTGGAATCCTAATAACCTTCATTTAACCAGAGCCTGCAAAAGAAATGCATGGCCTTGTGCGACAGAGTTTGCAAAGTAACTAACATGCTGTCTTCCTGTTTTTCCATGCCTGCTTTGCTCTTCCTGTTGTCCCTCTAAAGCCAGCTGCAGAGAGATAGGCAAGGAAGCAGCAGTGCTTGGTGACCCTCACTGGCAGCCAAAGAATTAGTCTGGCTGATGGAGCATGGCAATCCCCTGTGCCAGCTGAAAAAAAAGCAGGCTGAAGCATTTTTTTGATCCTTTCATTGGGCTTTGGGAAGACAAAAATCTGTCTTTCACAAACCTGACTAGGAAGCCTAATTGATGTCCAAAGGACCTTTACTGTACTGACACTCTATGCTTAAGCTATAACCAAGGTCCTTTAAGGGTGGCCAAATACTTGTCAGCGGGCTGTAGGTGCAAGAGTGCTGCAGCACGGGTAACTGCTTCAGACAGTAGGGACACAAAGTGATCCGTGTGGGCTGATGCTCCTGTGATACTCACATCAGGCAGAACGACTGTTAAGTCTGTTTGTCAGCAGAGCAAAGTAGGACAGAGTATAGCTTGCAGAGCGTGATTTACAGTCACTGGGTGCAGAAGGGTCAGAGAAACCCCTCGGCTGAGGTATAAGGGATGGCTGTAGCCTCCCAACTCCCCACGAAGATAATACAAGGACAGAAGCACCCCAAACCCTTCATGTCTTTGTTTCCTTTCCTTCTGTTTTGCTCCCTCCAGCTGCCTCAGAAAAAGAAAGCAGAAAAGGGAAAGCAATTTCCAAGGGCAAAGGTATTCCAAAAACACAGCTATATCCTTCCAAACTCAGGTTTGGGGATCTGCAAAGGAAGGCCTGGCTATGCATGTCTTTGGGGCCCAAGAAGCAGAACTAAAATGAACTGTAACAGAGCAAACCGCACTCCTCCTGCCAGACCCTAACTGTGTTAAGCTGCCAACAAGCAAAAACGTTCTGTGGACTTCAGGGCTTTGAAAAATGCTGCATTCTCCAGCTGCCACCACCTTTACCTACCTTGTCTTTATTCCAGCCTTGTCATACGCCCGGAGTGCCATATTTGACTAAGACCCACTCTTTAATCTTCTGCAGATTCACTCGAGCTATTTTCTGAATAAAAAGAGAACGGATCCAATGATAGGAACAGTGGGCACACAGGACATGGCCACTGAAGCCAGGAAATGCTGTTGATAAAAATCTGAGAGGAATTTATGGAGATTACAGATAGCCTTGAGTGAGAGGTGTGCCTATCACTAAAAATATGTAACCGATTATAGACTATCTAGAGAACAACAGTGACATTTTACAGGAATTTCTACAGCATTGTTTCTTTTTATTCATTTGTCTGCTTTTGCCCCCAGAAAAATCTTTGACATGTTCCAGTTTTGAAACTGAAACCTAGATTTTCCTGGTGCCTTGGGTTGCAGCAATTCAGGAAACAGCCCTGGGACATTCAGGTACCTCCTCCATCTCACTCATTCAGGGAAGATGGCTTTTCAATAGCACCAAGTCATTCTGAGCCAGGCAAGGGACTGGAATCTGCTGCTTTCACATTCCAGACCAGTACCCTGACTAACAAGCAATAAAATCTTCCCAGTCTTTTACACTCCCCAAAGGGCCTCTGACAAAATTTTTTCATCAAAACAGAAGCATGGAACATTTTATACAGGCTTATCAACACTGCAACTTCTGAAAAAAAGCTGCTTATTCAAATATTTCAACCAACTTTATCTGTCACTTTGTCTGATGACATTCATTTTCTCCCTGTCTTCTTAGAGACAGTCCAGTGAAACATCCACCTGTGGAAAAACATGCAGCACACTACTGCCATATTGATATTTTCAGTGAAGTATTAAAGCAGCATTGCTTTTGTACATCACTGTTATGGATGTCGCTTGAAGCTTTCCCTGTGATAAATGTACCTCTTACAAATTAAACAGTTTCCAGTCCGTCAGCAACTATTACTATAAGAATTATTCATTACATTATTTTGCATTATTCTTCTACTGGAAGCCATAAATAAACAGCATCTTTATAATTTTTAAAAGAAGCATCTCTGTATATCTTAGCTTGAAATAACACACTTTTTTAAAAAAACAAGAAAAAAATTAAATATAGAATTACTACTCTAAAATTGCAAGAATTTAAGGAACAAAAAACCATGGAGTACAAAGAAGATTAGAAAATGCTAGGATCATCAAGAACCCCATGTAATTTACAGGCAACTTCAAGATAGCCCCCAATCAAACCAAATATGCAGCCAGCAGGCCAATTCTTTCAAGTATTCATCCACAGGTAGTAATTTAAAACACAATCACAGTGGTGAATAAAAGCTGTTATGATCTATGAAGTACAGCAAGGTGCCATTCAGGAGAGTTGTTTTCAATCATCCATCCCTGAAAGTGCCTTCTGGAACAAACTTTAAAATGCTGTCCCTTCCAAAGTCACATTTGAGGGAACAGAAAAAAATACTAACTAATGCTTCTAGTATGTTTAGTAGTAGTAACCCTAACATTACACTGCAAATAACATAGCCCTCACACAGGTATCTTTAATCAACCAATCACTAGATGTAATAGACATTTTCCTCATCAAGTTCTAGAGTTCAGTTTATTAGAAGGACATGCTAACTCCTGGGTGTTGGAGATCCATACTGATACCACATGGAGCAGAGCTGGTCTTGTAGGCTTGATAGCCAGAGCAAAATGAAGCTTTAGATCATTTTATAGACACTACTGAAGTGGACAGTGGTTGAGCTACTGCCATTATACTGCAAAACACCCCTAGTAACCTCCCACTACTCTCATAGTTCCCATTCTAATAGAGCACCTTTTAGTCTCCTTGCCCTGCAGCTACCTGATCATCACCTAAGCTTTCCATCAAAGGTACAGGTGTTTGGGATCAAGGACTTCATGTCAGGGTACCATAATAAGTGCTTCCCTTGAATTTAAACAGTTCACATCAACACATTTTTGAAAAAAGACTAGTTTCAGAGATATCATGTTTAGTTAATTTGATGATCTAACCCTGATAAAGCTACATTTACCCACACATGCCTGGTCAACAATGCAGAAAGGTCAGTTATAAAATGCTGAAATATTTGGGTGTTTTTTAATTAATAGCAGGCCAGTCTTCCTCAAGAAACATTCTTCCCCCTTCCCTTTTTTTTTAAAAAAAAAAAAAAAAGTGATTGCATAATAACGTACATCGGAAGGAACCTCTGGAGATTATCTGGTCCAACACCCTGCCCGATGCAGGACAACTCTGAAACCAGGCCAGGCTGCTCCAAGTCATGCCCACAACCACTCAGGACAACCTGTTCTGGTGTCTGCCCACAAGTCCTACTCCATGCTGCCAATTTTTATTTAGTTCAGTAAATCATCGTAATTCCATTTGCTTTTCTGGGATACAGATTATATAATGGCCCATCAGTTTTAACATAATGAGCAGTGTAAATTCTATCTCCACATTAAAACATTCTCATTTCCATTAAAAAAATTAATTTTCATCAGTTACCTGCTGTTTCTTTCATATACTTCAACACTTGTGTGGAAGACTGAGGTCAGTATTCATTCGGTATGCATTCTGTTCCTCGTTTACCCTTAGTCTCCACACCATCCAGAGATGATGGATTATCCATCTTTTCAAACTAAAAGGAGCTAAATTCCCTTAGTACTGTAAGCATTTGTTACCTTTAATGGAGTATTTTTTTCATCTTTACTCTTGCAGCTTTTAAGCCTTTCTGCTCTGGGTCACAGTGAAGTTGCACAAACAGCTGTGCAGGACAGCTGAAGGAAGGGTGACAAATCAACAAAAAGTAGAAAGGGAAACACCTTCAGCCTTTACTAGCACAACATTTTCTTCGTGAAATCAAAACTTCAGTGTCTGCTAGTCTCATTTCTTTCATAAATTCATCTGAGCATCAGACCACCCAAACTGACAAGTGCCAGCCAAATACTGCCTTGATCATATTATAGCATGAACCATTCTATTCTTTGAAAGAAATTTAAGGATATGTTCACATGAAAACAAAATATATCTCAATCAGGTAGGCAGAACTGAAATAAAGTAACGCACTGATTTGTTTCTCTGAAGCAGAACCGTAAAGATGGATTTTGTAAAACTCTGTGTTTGTTTCTTTTTATTTAAAAAAAAATAGACAGTTAATTATCACACAGATCTCTGCCCAATCCCCTCCCTTCCAACTTAATATCTGATTTCCATTATCCAGTATGTTCTTCGGATATTTCTACAGCAGATCCAAAGGTCTTAACACTACAGATAAAAAAAAACCTGTGCCTAAATTGCATAGCTTGGACCTTGATGAGTTTGTCCACAGCACAAGAAAGTTTATTTAGCCTCCTTCTTGATTAGCTCAGAAATCTATGACTTTAGTGTAGATGTTCTTGAAGGAAAAAAAAAAAATTGCCCAATATAGAAATGAAAGATTTTGCCATTCCAATATTCCTTTTTACCCTCATTATCAAGCAATGTCAGGCTGACCAACAACTAAAGGAGATATCCCAAGGGAAAAAAAAGAAAGGTAGCACTCTTTGGCTACATATCAACTGGGAAAGGTGGGGTTTGGGAGAGCATCCTGAGATGCCAGACATCCTGTAATGGAGTGCAACTTGGTGAAGGACCAGTCCCATCTCTCAATGCTGACTTCTGGATCAGCTGGGCCATGAGCCTACAACCTGCTCTGGCCAGGACTACTGTTCAGGTGACTATGGGAACAGGTTTCCAGGGTATGTCCTGACATACTTTCGTTTAGATGCAATTGTTCTTAAGTCAGGATCAAACCTCATCTTGGCATTAGGAGCCACCACAGGAACGACAAGCTGCAGAAAAGATTAGTATCAAAATCTCTGTCCCTCTCTTGATCAGAGTACAAAAACAGCTAGTGCAACTTGTGCTAGACATCAGAGTATTTGCATGGCATGAAAAGTGGAAGAGAGAAGTTTGCAAGCTCTGACTGATTGCAGAATGTTTATAATCTAGCACAAAGAATACATCTACATGAAAAAATTGTATCAGGTTTCACAAGTTCCTCTGCTTACAATATAGTTTGCTTTTAATAAAGCATCTGCCTAGGTGACTTCCTGCAGAGAGATGAATTCCGTGTATTGGTCTAAAAGGCTAAGAAGTAGTAACGTCTTCCTTTAAGCCTATTGGATACTTGCAAAAGCTTTGAAGGGCAATCATCTTATGTTTAAAGTTAAGTACCAAGTTCTTACGTAGATTTTTATGTAATCAAACTACCCCCACCAGATCATCATCAAGGCCAGATGAAACCTTTCCATGATACCTGAATGTTACTGTGTTCATCAGTGCCACAACAGCTTTGAACACCACTGCATGTTTTAAACAGATGGGTGCTGCTCACACCTAAGGAAAGACAGACAGCATTCAGGTAAAGTTCTAATACTAGCCATTTGAAAAAGCTTTCCAAATAAACTATTACAAAATAGCTATTAACGAGAGCTTCTTCCCAAAAAACCTGTTAGAAACGTACTGCCTCAATAAGCAATGACAGTAATGCCCTGAGGAGGGTCCTCTGATAAGTACTGTCACCCCTCTGCAGCAGACACCTGCAGTGAGAGTGTTCAAACAGAACTCCAGGCAGCTGGCTCAAGCTGCTTCGCCCTCTAGTACGCCTGCCAAATCCAAAATAAAATTAAAAATTAATTGTTGATTATGGGAACACTACTTCGGGTTTCCTTTTTTTTTTTTTAATACTCTCCATACATTTTTAAAATACCAGCCACAAGAGGCACCACAACAATGACCAGAAAGAAGGTACCTTACAGCTTTTCAGCAAAAGCCGATGGACAAGAACAAGCACATAAAATATCATGTATGGGAGGTTTTAAAGATTTTTAATACAAAAGCTTAACCACTAACCATTAACCATTCTACATTTGTCCTCAAAGCTTATTTTCTTGCCAAAATCTAGCCTGGAAAAATAAAGTTTTGATGGCTTTTATGTATTCTGAGCAAATGGGCCAGCCAGGCCCTGAATGCTAATCAGCAACCTGCCTCAGCACAGAGGCCCATGGCTCATTTTAGATCACTGTAAGCCATGCTAGTGAGGCAGAGCAACAACCCAACAAGAACATAAGCAAAAACCCCAAAGCCTAATCCATATCACTGTGTTAATTTGTTTGCTATAAGCAAGTCACCTTTTAGACCATAGTATCATTTATTTAGCAACACAGCAGTGTAACCAATTAACAACTCCTTAGCAAGTCTCAAAATTCAGTTCACTGAACTTTCTCTCCAAGAGCAGATAAAAAACAGAGCCTAGGGATTACATGTAGCAGAGGAGAACCAAGAAAGAACGTGCAACACAAACTTGATCAAAACATCTGTTTACTGTGTAAGTTCCCGCACATTAACTGCAGTAGTAAAGCACTGACCACGCTACCCTGACTTAAAGGCTTACGGTGTTTGCGTGCTTTGCTGCATCCCATCATTTCTCTAGTCATTTGAACACTATTTCAGGAATGTCCTGTAGAAGTCTCAGATGATTATTCACATCCAGAGCATTCTACTGTTCACCAGAATGATTGTAAACATGTTAACAGTTCGTTTCAAACACTGCAATACTCCCGACATGACGCTAAGAGGTCTTCTGTCTCCAATTGCATCCTCCTACATACAATCATTTACTACTCAATGCTTCAGCAAAACATACTTTAAATATTTAATACTTCCATTCCAAAAGATCCTTCTTCATGCTGTAACTCACTAAAGCACCACCTCAGCCTGCCACTTCTGTGCAAAACAAAGCTGGCAACTGCAAAAGAACGTGGGAAATAGGAAAACACTTTGGCAAAACTCCTACTGTCCCGGAACATTAAGCTACAGAAACACAGAAGAAAATACCTCAGTTTCTGGGGCTTCTCTACAGTTCTACATTCCAATCCAGTCAACTATAGAGAACACTTATTTCCTTCAGCAGGGTGAAATTCAAGTCAGACCCTCAGAGGTCACATCATCTGAGCAGTACCCTGTTTTCTCCATTTCACTCCAACTCTACGGACATTGCAATTCCAGTTTTGGCAGTTTGTCACTGTTCACTCTGGAATTTAGCACTGAATAGTTTCATGCCTTAAACTCACATCACAGCTTATTTTGCAAATCCCTCCGAGAATTCCACAGCACTCCAAACTAGCATTGTTCACCACTGTACAACTCTGTCCAAACTAAAGGTGGGGTAAGTGCAAGTCTTTCCACTACAAGTCTCAAGCAACAAAAAACACCAAAATACCATTTAGGTCAGATCCTGCAGACAATAAAACTGCCCATTACTGGGAATCTGACTAAAATCAATGCAATGCATCAGAAAATATAGAGTGATACACAACACTTGCAAGGTCATACTTGAAAGTTTATCAGAAATTGCTGTTCAAGATGGCATAAAGTGTTAAGACAGCACTGACAGGATGAGCTGAAAAGGACTTGATTCTTCTTTTTGGTAGCATGAGTTACCAAAAAGCTAACACTGAGTGCACATTGTACAGGTGTCGGAAACATAGGGATCAGATTCGGATGGACAGTGGGCTTAGGTCCACCGACATCCCCAGGAGTATACAAAAGCATAATTAAGTAGTTCTTAAGGCTGAACCATGACCTAATTCATTGTTAGAACTTGGACAGAAGTTAAGAACACAAGTAATGTGTTAATATGTTCTGACCCAGACATCGTTTCCTAAAGAAAATAAGCTACTAAGCTCCCGAACTTCTGAAGGTTCATGAGTTTCTCACAGGATGCTTGCCATATCTTTTTAAAAGGAAAAAAAAAATTAAATTACATTATTCAGTGATGAACCAAGGAACGACACATACAAAGATACCTCAAGCTGGGTATTCACAGTGTAACTCAAGACAGACAAAATGTTTCAAGATTGAAAACAAACCCCAATTAACAACACACGTTTGACAAGAGAAGTACAAGTACACTTCAGTGATGGATGATTTATGGAAAAGAAATGTCACTTAGCTCACCAGATCTCCAACAAAAACACTGAAGACTAAACACAGGTCAAAGGAGCTTTATAAGCAATAGTAACCACAATTTCGCGGAAGCAAACTCCATTACATGTCCCACTTTCCCCACTGCCCTCCCAAAAGCAAGAAGAACATTCCCCACCCTAGGTCAGCTCCCAGCTACTCCAGCCTTACTGCACTCTACGTCTTTCTCCATGACAACCGATCTTCCCTGGATCTTTGTGGAAGAGAAGCCAAAACCAGCACCCCCAGTCAGGCTCTGCATTGGCCAGGCTGCAACGAGGACAGCAGCACCCAGCTAGAGGTCATACAGAACCAGCACCACTCACAAACATCATTCACAGGATGAGACTATAATCACTTGCTAAATAACAGCATTTTAAAAGATCTTGTTCATAAACCAGAATCACATTTTTCTGATGCACACTAACTGTTCATAAATCCTGTTAGAAATACCAACTGAAATTTTGCACAGGGTTAAAGAGTTTTCGTAGACACATTTTGTTAGCACGGGTGAAAAGGCAAAAAGTTAAGTCTACATAAACATTTTTAGCATAATCAAGGAAATCTGAATTAAGAACGAAGGGACTAGGCTTTGAGTAAGAGTACTCTATCTTGGCGAGATCACCAGGCCACGAGACACGCTTTTCTGGACTAGACTACGGCTTAACAACTGACAGTATTAAACAAAGGAAAAAACCCACCCCATTGTTTCCTCATCAAGTACAAATAAACGTAACGCCCACTTTTTCAGCTGAAGTGGGCCATACCTCCTCTTCTGGAGGTATTAGAGAACCACACAGTAAATCACCCTGTCTTCTGAGGACCAGAGAAGTCACAGAGGGCAGCAGACAGGAGCAACCAGAATTGTTCCTCCACAATGTGATCCCAACAAAAACGCTGCCATGCAGCTACATGACAGGGGACACTCACGCTTTGGTCAAACCCCGCGACAAGAGGCTACCGAGGCACATGCCTGCACACAGCTCAAAGGCAGGTGCCGCTCACGGTGCGTCAGGCATAGTTACTGCCGTATGGCACGACGTGCCAGGAGACAGCCTGCAGTGCATCAGAAGTTCATCTGACACATGATTAAAAATAGCAGCGTCTTCGTCGGGCATTCCCAGCTCTGGGAGAGAGGTAAGCTCTTAAGAGCAAAGGACAAGGTGTTTAATCAGAGCAAGACTTCTTCACAGGTAGATCCATAGGCTGTAGGATATGCTCATCTGGACAGGGCTACAGTTTAACACTTAAAGTACTTCAAAAGAAACAATCGGTGGGTAAAGCACTGTTCCTTCATTAACAACATAGGAAAGCTACTAATACACAGAGAGGGTCCTAGCAGGATTCAGTTAATTCTTCTAGATCTTTTCCTCCATACCAAAAGTTTTTTTTTTAAAAAAGACGGTATTTCTAGACACTGAAAGCCGATTATCAGAACAAACAGCATATTATGGAAGGCGTTCAGAACGGCTGTTTTTTGTTTTTCAAATAAATAGTGAAGTTTGATTTCATGAACTGAGAAAAATAGCACAGACAGACCAGGTCAGCTCCAACACAGAGTATCGTATAGCATGCAGCAAGAACACGCAGAAATTTGAGTTGGCTGTCCCAAGACAATACGTCTTTGCATACCCAAACAATTACTTTGAATACAATATGCATTCAGAGTTGATGAGATAAAGTTGCCTTTCTTCATGTGCAAACAGTATCCAAGTTCAAAGGATAGCATCTGATCTCATTCTATGAGATGCAAATGATTGTTTCAGTTGACAGAATACATTCATACCACTGACAGACTGCCTCTAGCCCAGCAGTCCTAACCAGCCAAAAAATTCCAAAAGCAAACTAGCCTTAAAACAGTACATTTAAAGCAGGGGGAGGGGGAGCAGTCTCTCCTCCAAGTAGCCCTTTCAAAGACAAGAGGCACAGATTGACTTCATCGGGTAGGAACTCCACCATTACTAATGGTTTTGCACAGAAAAAGTCACTGGGAAGAGCAATAGTATTCAGCAACAATCAAAACATGCTATTTAAAGACCCAAACCCTACCCCCACGCAGCAAAACCCTACAAAATACTTAAGCAACACAAAAGGGAAACCCTAACTACTGTGTCACTCCCCTTTTCAGCCACTGCTGCTCCTTCCAAACGAAGGACAAGTCAATTTGTCCATACACACGACTCAAAAATATGAAGACAAATGGCTCCCGGCTTGCTTCACACAATAAAACATTCAAAGTATTGAATTACACCATCATTCTAGTGAGGTGTTTTGCAGCAGAGTCTAAAACACATTTTATCAATATTTAGGAAGAAACTACACCAAAGTCAAAGAATTTCCGACCTACTCGCATACACAGCAAGAATTAGCAATTCATAAGCATATTGTCAACAGCAGCACATTCACGGAAAATGGGATCTAATTCTGCAACTATGCAGTGACAGAATTTCTCCTCAACAAGAGCTTCACAGTAACAAACTTAAAAAGTCAGTAAAAAGGTCTGTAACATCATAAAGGTTTCTTGGTGACAGAAAACATGTTTAGGATTAAGACGTCTGTGACAGTTGTACTGCTGGTCCACAGCAAAGCAAAGGTGAGCAGAGACACACAGAGGAAAACGATAGAGAAACCCAGCAAAAGAAATGGACACGTAAGATGACAGTTCTGTGGCAGCTAGGACGGACTTGCATTGCCATTTCTACAGCACCACTCCTCCTTTTGCTCCCAGCTCTGGCCTTGCCTTCTGTCTCACGCCAACACTAGTACCCATTCAGTGACACAGCGAGCTGATTCTGCTGGAAAACAACCCTAGAACCAAGGGGTTTCATTTTAGCCAAAATCATGTCCTGAGGTCAGTTTACTATTTGGTGGCAGGAGAGGGACAAACGAACAGAATCGTGTCAGTCCAGCCTCATCAGGCTGCATTACCCCTCTACAACCCTCTTCCACTTCCCTTGCAGGCCACTGTAGTAAGAACTTACACATCCCGACATAACAGTTGTGGAATCTCATTGTGTCTATTCGTGCCTTTCTGAAAATGTGTCACCATGGAAATATTACAGTAACATTGGTCCATTTTCGATCTTTTCCATTACTTCCATGAGTATTCTTCTACTTTTTGAACACCAGTGTGATATAAAAATTGTGAAATCTCAAACACCTATAACATTTTCTTAGGTTAACAAGAAAAAGGTAGCAAGAAAACCAAGCCAAAATCGATTTCACAAAATTAACTTGTCTCTAGATGTTACAAACATTAGTAAGTGGAAGTAGAGAAAGCCTCTTAGCTTATTAGAATAAGATGTTCAAAGCATAGAATTTTAACTAAAGGGTTGAACACAAGTTATTTAACTGGAGGAAAACAAGAACTCCTGATGTACAGATCTCTCAAACTGTAAATAATTTTTCCATTTCATCTACACGTGGACCCTTACTTGTAAGAATGAAAACTTCTTTCACAGCCATTACTTCAAAGTAAAGCCAGTTCCCCTCCTCTGAACATGTAAGGTTGTTCCGAAGGATTCCTTCATTTAACCACATTGTAGTGGGACAACATCCCTAGCCAACAGCTCAGCTCCATCCATTTGAGAAAAAGTCTGTTTGCCTTTAGTCTACAACTTCTCATTAAGGCTTACGCTCTGCAGGGCAACTACACTAACGCTATCTTGTAAGTCAAGATAGATTTCAATCGAAATAGCTCCAGTGGGCAAGTACTATCCAGACATGGGTTGGGATAAACCACAGTCTAGACCACTTGCCCCACTTTACGCACCAGGTCACGGTCCTTGGCTTTAACTGGTGGTACATACTCTGCATACATAAACAAATACTCCATAGCATTTCCTGACTTGTTAACTTCACATGCTCTGAGATGAAAGATACAGTGCAGGCCTATCGCTCCCAGAGAAATAAAAGAATAAAAGCGTTATCTCAGAGTTACCACAGTCATTTTCACTAATGCTAAAATCAACAACACATAGCCCCGAGCAAATGACAGACTGGTTAAAAAACCCACACACACAATCACTATGTATTTTAACACTGTCTGATGCTATCACAGCTATATTAGCACTGTAATATTAGAATTCTACTTTACATTGGATAAACAAATGAAGGTGTCAGAAGTTCAGACGCAGCTAGTCTCTCATTGCGGGTTCAGTACTTGCATCACGGGTTTTATTTTGAATAAATATACATCAGTTAAGTAAAAGCAGTTCCCAACCTGCCACTGAAACCAGAATGAGATACTAGACAGTTTCACAGGGAATATGCACATTCCTGAGCAGACAAGGAGACAGAAACAAATTATGTAGAGTTAGGATAAAAAACAGCAAATGATACTAGAGAATGAAAACAAGGCAGAAAAATATTTGAGGGGAAAAAAAAAAAATCATTGTCCTATCTCACTACAGGATTATTGCAAGTTGTACACCCTGGAGTGTCACCAGATGATCCTCTACTGATTTTACAAAATAGATAAGTGACTATTTCTTATTAAGGTTAGAATTTTACAATTTATGTTGCGGCAATCATTTAACAGCTCCATGCCACTACCAACATGAAACTCCTGCCTCAGGTACTAGCAAACAATGGAGAATAGAACGGGAACCTTACAGTGATGGTTTGCCATTACATTCGTTCTTCTCAAGCAGCAGCCTAAAGAAAGGATTTATCAGGTAGTTGCTCTAGTTGTACCTTAAATTAGCAATGCTGAGATTCGCACTTAGAACGAAGACCCATCCCTTTCAAAATGTAATGACTGACACTTCAATTTAACATCATTATTCTTCAAAGGACCGATGAAATAGGACTATGATTCTTGTCTACATTTTGTTCCCTCCCACATAGAAGTTTTAACATTTCAGAAGTCTTTCCTATTTCAGCTGAAGTCCTGCAATCACCAGTTTCACACAGAACTATACTTGCCTCAGACACAAGACCCTTCAGATAGTAAAATGTATTCTACTCATCTATCACAACCACAGCTTACTTCCACGCAAAGAATCGATCCAAATGTATTTTCCACTCTCTGAAGACACCTGCCGTCATGCAATGCCCTTTTCTGCTTGACTCTTATTTGCTACCTTTAACTTTTACCAGCACAGTTCACAAATGCTTTCTATGTCTCCAAGTCTCCACTGTGACTGGAAGCCTTCCACCAAGCACCCCTAAGCTACGGCAGTGCCCAGAAAAGGGAGAGGATGAAAGTCCTCCTGCTCAAGGAACTTCAACCTCAGTACCTTCCCTCTTCTGACATCCACAGGACAAAAGAAAGCAAGTTCCACTGAAACACGAAGGAACAAAGCACCCTTCTTTTCTAAAGGAAAAGGGCACACAACGTTTAATTGCTGAAACCTAATAAATGTTCCAATTCAGACAAATCTTGCACAATTTACATCATTCCATTATAAGAATTGTAGTGTTTTCACCTTCCCAATGGAAACTGCAGTCCCTCTCCACATCTGCATGAAGAAAACTCTTTCACAATCTCTTTACTCATAAAGTTCTCAGGTTTCTGCACATCTGATGTTTCTCAAGCACGTTCTTCTTTACCTAGTTAGCAAGCGCTCAAGAAACAATCTAGCAGAAGTATACTACAACTATTTCAAATATACATTTGTATTTGTAACCAATTTTTCTCCTCAGTGGAAACAGAAGTTGAAAAGGTGACAGAAAGGATAGTTTTGTTTCCATAGCAGCTCACTCCTTACTGCTCTGACAAGAGTGCAGACAGACATTTGAATAGAGATCACTTGCAGTTTCAGAACGTGTGATATAGAACTCACTTTAGGCAAGCTATAGAAAAGATACCTTCTTTGAGTCAGTGGTGATCAGTAGTGGAGCATGGACAGTTTAGAATGTAGAAACCAAGATCTGAGAAGCCCTGCATTCCTGGTGAGAAACCCAAACGTCATCCCAACTGCTGAAGTCCTGAAGGCACTGAGATTCACAGGGTGGAAGGGACCTCTAGAGATTAACTAGTCCAACCCCCTGCCAGAGCAAGATCACCTAGAGTAGATCACACAGGAGCAAGTCCAGGAGCCTTCTGAAAGTCTCCAGGGAAGGAGACTCCACCAATTCTCTGGGCAGCCTCACAGAGAAGTGTTTCCTCATGGTCAGGT